>NC_028353.1:2861136-2863811 GCF_000741045.1 Vigna radiata var. radiata
AACAGCAGCTGGTAATCGTTTACAAGGCTGTGTAAACGATTACGCGAGTGAAATCAAGAATTTGTACAGAAACTTGGGCACAGGGAACCCTTTTTGTGAACACGGGGCACCAACTTTTTAAACACAGGGGACCGAGCGTAATTAATGTCATAGATAGAAATCATTTAAATGTGAAAGCAAAGTCCAACATCCAACATTGGTTTAGAATATCTTGATGCATAATATTACAAAATACAGGCAACTGAAACATACAAAATATGGAGATTAACTTGTTAAAGTTGCCATAATAGCATCTTACAGTTATCCATAGATAGTAAAAGTTCATAAGCCTAACAGAAATACATAAGAAAAGATAGCATAATTTGACTAATTGGTGGCTGGTTCTGTGGACGTTGATGGTTGGTCAGATGGACGTGGTATGTCAGATGGTGGTGGAATGTCAGATGGTGGTGGAATGTCAGATGTTGGTGGAATGTCAGATGGTGGTGGAATGTCAGATGGTGGTGGAATGAATTTCTTGAGGATTTCATGGACATGCTTGTTGTTCTCTGCCCACATAGGTAGGCGGATGACAGGTTTTGCTGTTTGCTTGACCAGTTCAATGGTTGGTGGTTCAATGTCAGCCGGAAACACCTTGATGACGTTGCGATGCACTATACTGAGGTACTGCTTTGCCCGAGATACATGTAATGATGGTACCTGTATGACAACACGAAGTGAGTTTAAGATTCATCAATATAGTATGTTATAGNTTAGTTGATGNTATTTTGAGATAGTCCTCTTACAAGATTCAGTACCATAACCGAGCCAACACCAATATGATTCCCAAATTCAGGATCTTGCAGAACTTTCTTGTGCAACGAAGCCTGCATTGTGCCTGACGGATCCTGTGCAGACATAACCCATCATTAGTTGGGCTTAACAATAAACGTTTACAAACCTACACAGAACATAATAATACCTTGATTGTAAGTAGCATGTCTCCCAAACCGTTAGGTTTGCATTCTTTCAATAGGCAAGCANCAACTGGAAGTACCCAGGACTTTTTTGCCTCTGTAAGGGAGTTCAGGTTCTCCATTTTTCCATCAGTTACGAGTTCTGCATTTGTCAAAGGAGCTTGATGAACATAAAACAACTTATAATTACAAAATGTTTATGTGGACAAACATGATTTACATGTAAGTCGTACCATGGTGTTGGATGAACATTTCAGCCCATATCCACGCATTGGAATTGAAATCTCTTTCAAATGTGGCTTGAGCAACTTGATGAGCAAATTCTTGTGTGGATTTAGGTTCTTCACTGCTTAATCTATTCAACATAGCAGCTTGAACATTGCCTGCTGGGCCAGGTATTAGTGATGCTGATGAATCACATTTCTTGAAGAAGGAATGAAGGACATCATCATCATACACAAGGTCTTCCCAGGCATCCATCTTAGTCGTTGCTTAATCTGCAAGAAAAGTGAAAGCACACAAGTATGAGAAGACATGCAGGGAGAAAACATAAATAATTGTTANAGTAAATGACCTTACAAATATGCTGAATTTATTTCAATGATCATCGTATTGAGGATTTATATATAGAAATATTTTCATATATTTTTGATTAAAATTAATGTAAAAGAATTTGTCATCTTCAGTCAACCTAATATTTTAATTTTTTCCCTTAATGGATGGATCATTTAATGACAGAAACTTTATGGAGTGAAGAGACTTTTGCTTTTTTGCACTTATTGGTGAAAGAGAAAAAATATTTTGCTTGCTTGAATGTACATGCATTTAATGTGGGGTTTNAAAAAGTTACTTTTGCATTTAATGGTAGTTATGAGAGATAAAACCCATTGTATATTGTTGGTAAAGGCGGGATCCCTGTTCCATCCGTTACACTTCCATTGTCTTCCACCAAGCTCAATCTTGGTGACTCTGTCCTCATCTTCCTTCCAACTTCCTCATTAAAGACATACCTTACCACCAAGTACTCTAGAAGGCTTGACATAAATATCTGGTGCAGTTAGGTGACCAAGGATTTACCTTCATTAAAGGCAGTCATAATAACGTCTTGTGTTGGTAAGAACATCTAACCATCATCTTTATTTCATTCCTTTTGAAAGTAAAGTCTTCTACTTTTGTCTCATTTACCATTATTATCCCGTTTTACGTTTTCAATGTCGTCAAAGAATGTTTGTACAATNTTGTTGTTAAAATTNTTGTTTGTAAATGATTATGTTGTTTGAAATGGTTGATGTGTTTATTTGACGACATTATTCAGGGTGGGATCACTTTCCTTACATGGATGATAGTAGAAGAAGTATAGTAAATAGTACTGGAATGGGTGAATGTAATATGAATTGTGATCTCCCTAATGACTGTATTTTGGAAGATGAACCCAGACTACATATGTGTTTTCAGTCAATGGACGNAGCCAAAAAGTTCTATACTGAATATGCCATTTCAGAAGGATTTTCTGTCAGAACAAGAAATTCTAGAAAGGATAACAACAACAATGTAACTTATTTGAGATTAGTTTGCTCAAGGGANGGNAAATACGTGTNATCAATAAACCCTGAGGTCAAAACGCATCCTACCCAAACAAACCAATGTCCTGCAGGCATAACCATTTCAAAGAAGGATGAAAAATGGTATATAAGGACGGTTAACTTAGACCACAATCAT
>NC_028353.1:2866136-2887512 GCF_000741045.1 Vigna radiata var. radiata
TTTTGAAATTTTAAAAATAAAAAAAAATCAACCAATCAGGACCTGACACGTACTAGTGTCAAAACGGTGTTAAATGGAATGGTGTTAAAATATCGGGACGCTTATAGAAAACAATCATCACCAACAACTTTTACAAACAACATAAAACAAAGTAAAACAACATGCAGAAATCATCTACCCACTTCTTAGAAAACCCAATCATCAACACCAAAATTAACAATAACAAAAAAGCATAACTCATGATTTTATAGTTCTACACACTAGGGAAGACCCATTTTTCCATCGGAAAATGCCCACCTTCAGGAAAGGAGACTCCTTTACTCCCTGGTCAAGAGTGCGAAAGAGAAATGGCGAGAGGGAAAGAGGGGAAAAATCACGAGAGAGAAAGGAGAGATGACGAAGAGGTGCCAGAGACTACAGAACGCGAGAACGGTGGTGAATCAACGGTGGAGATGATGGAGGAGGTCACCGCCAGTGAGAAAGAAGGAGGAACAATGAGAGAGACACGAAAAATGGCCAGAGAGAAGACAAAGGGATAATTGGAAATTCATTTTGGAGAAACCGCAAAACATTTTTTTTCTATAGAAATTATCCTCCACGTCACATTTCAATTTTTTAAAACTTACGTGAAATGCATCAATCATACCTTCACAATTGACTTTGTTAAAATATTGTCACCATTTGTTAAAGAAGCATTTTCGTTTTGTTGAGTAGATCTGGAATCCATTCATTAACGAAGTTGACTTTGTTTTCGTTTTGTTGAGTAGATTTGGAATCCATTCATTAACGGAGATGACTTAGAAATACTGTTTTCCCTACCCATCTCATCTCTGCCGTTTCTATTTCAAATTACCATGGCCGAATCATTTCTCTTCAGCATAGCGGAGTCACTCTTAACAAAACTTGCTTCTCTTGCTTTTCAAGAAGCTTTTCGAGTAGTGGGTTTATATGAGGATCTTCGAGACCTTACAAACACTCTCTCTTTAGTTAAGGCTGTGCTGTTAGATGCTCAGCAAAAGCAAGATCACAACCATCAACTCCGCGAATGGCTCACTCACCTTAAAACTGTCTTCTCTGAAGCTGAAGATGTTTTGGATGAATTTGAGTGCCAAACACTGCGAAACAAAGTGGTCAAAGCTCATAGTAGCACCAAAGATAAGGTAAGTCATTTCTTTTCCACCTCTAATCCACTTCTTTTTCGTTGCAAGATGGCACAGCAAATTAAAAATATCAATAACCGACTAAACAAGGTTGCAGCAGATAGGCATAAGTTTAATCTTCAAATAATTGATGTTGACACACGTGTTGTTCATCGGAGAGATATGACACACTCCCGTGTGAGTAATTCAGATGTGATAGGTAGGAAAAATGACAAAGAAAAGATCATAGAGCTTTTGATGCAGCAGAATCCTAATGATGATGATACAACTCTATCTGTTATCCCTATTGTGGGGATTGGAGGCTTGGGAAAGACTACACTTGCAAAGTTTGTGTTCAATGACAACAGGATCCAGGAGTGCTTCCCATTGAAGATGTGGGTGTGTGTTTCTGATGACTTTGACATTAAGCAATTGATTATCAAAATCATCAATTCTGCCAACGATGAAGATGTTCCTCCTCACCAACAGAATCTGAACATGTTGGATCTAGAGCAACTGCAAAAGCAATTGAAAAGAAAACTTTCCGGTCAAAAGTTCTTACTCGTATTGGACGATGTATGGAACGAAGACCGTGTTCAATGGGTTGAGTTGAGGAATTTAATCCAAGTAAGTGCAGCAGGAAGTAAAGTTGTAGTCACCACACGTAGTCATTCCATTGCTTCCATGATGGGCACACTTCCCTCTCACATTTTAGAAGGTCTTTCTGAGCAGGATTCTTTGTCTCTGCTTGTCAAGTGGGCATTTAAAGAAGGAGAGGAGGAAAAACATCCTCACTTGGTAAAAATTGGCAAAGAAATTGTGAAAAAATGCAAAGGGGTTCCACTGGCAGTGAGAACAGTAGGTAGTTTACTATTCTCGAAATTTGAGGACAGTGAATGGGAATATGTGAGTCGCAATGAAATCTGGAATTTGCCTCAGAAAAAAGATGATATTTTACCTGCCCTTAAACTGAGTTATGATCTCTTGCCATCCTATTTGAGGCAATGTTTTGCATTATTTTCCCTTTACCCAAAGGATTATGAATTCTTTAGTAATGATATAGCTTCGATTTGGGGATCACTTGGACTCATCACACTACCAAAAACGAATTGGACACTTGAAGATGTGGCCAATCAATATTTGCATGAACTCCTGTCAAGATCCTTTCTCCAAGATTTTCAAAACTTTGGCAGTTCTTACTCTTTTAGAATACATGATTTGGTGCATGATCTCGCCCTATTTGTTGCAGCGGATGAGTGTCTGCACGTGAGTTTGAACATTCAAAATATTCCAGATAATGTTCGACATCTGTATTTTGCTGAAAGCAGTTTGCTCGAAAATTTAGTCACCAAAAAATCAGCAGTTGTGAGATCCGTACTGTTTTCAGATGATGCAGCAGCTGCCACTGATGAAGCTTTACTAAATACGTGTCTGTCAAAGTTCAAACTATTGCGAGTTTTGGTCTTAAGTGGTTCGACATTCGAGACTTTGCCCTGTACCATTGCTAAGATGAAACATTTGAGATATTTGGTCATTAACAATAATCTCAAGATTAAGAGACTCTCCGACTCTATTTGCAAGCTCCAAAGTTTGCAAGTGTTGTCAATTAAAGGATGCATGGAGCTGGAAGTATTGCCTAAAGGATTAAGAAAACTAGTCAGTATCCGTTGTTTGGAGTTTACCACAAAGCAAACTGTTTTGCCTGTGAATGAGATCGCCCAATTGGGGTCGCTTGAATACATGTACATTGATTCATGCCAGAATGTAGAGTCCATCTTTGGAGGGGTGAAATTCCCTTCTCTTAAAATATTATGCATTGTGAGCTGTCAGAGTCTAAAGTCAATATCGCTAGATGGTCAAAATTTTCCCGAATTAGAAACGTTGGTTCTTGCTGCCTGCCCTAATTTGGACTTGGAACTGTGGAAGGGTGATCCTGAAAAAGAAAGCCCCAAGATGAAGTTAAAATTGATTGGATTTAACTGTTTATCACAGCTGGTGGCTCTGCCTAGAGGGCTTCAGGAAGCTGCCAAATCGTTACAGTGCTTGTTTGTTTCAAATTGTTACAATATTGAAACACTTCCAGATTGGTTAACAACTCTCACTGATCTGAAAACAGTTAGTTTAATCAATTGTCCAAAGTTGGTATCTCTCCCAGATAATATGCATCACCTCTCTGCGCTTGAAAATTTGAGGATTGAAGATTGTGTTAATTTACATAAAAAGTATCAACCCCATGTTGGAGAATTTTGGTCCAAAATATCACATATCAAAAACATTATCATTGTTGAACCAGAAGAGCCTGAGAATTAGAGGAAGAACCAGACATAATCGGAAGCTCCTTATTTTCTTTATTTATTATTTTTTGAATGTGTTTTTCATAATGTTGATTTTTTTTTGGTGAAAATTAGTTGGAGTATTAGTTAAGGCATTTCAATTCAGAGAAACCTCCGTAATATAGTTGTGCAATAGTGCTATATTTGTTCTTTTTAACTGTTTTGCTTTGTCGATCATTAATATTGGTATATGCAAGTTCAGTATTTCATTTATACTTATACATTTCAGTGTGCCTAAGTCAGTTAGATATTGTCTTCCACTTGTGAAAAGTAAAAGTATATGACATACGCAGAAGTATGAATGTACGAGCTTCATGAATATAATTTTTATTAGTTTTGTTATCTAGATATTTTATACTGTACATATTTAGACATTCTCAAACTCAAGCAATTTTTCTCCCTTATTTTCGATGTCTAGTGACCTAGCATAGCATTGTTAGAAATGGGTTTTAGGTCTAATTCAACTTCACAAAACCGGTTTATAAAGTGAAGTCTGCATCCCACTTATATATTATAAATTAGTCTTATCTCTATCCGATGTGGGACTTCCAACAAGCATGATCAGGTATGACAAAAACCAAATAAAATACTTAAGAACAACAACATTAATTTGCATTGATTATTTGTGTTTTAATGGGAGGAGAGGATGAGTAAAAGAGCTATAAAAGCAGCATGGGCTGCGCCTGTACATGAGGCTAAGGGTGTGAAACCATGTGGATACCAAATAAAGTCTCCACCTTGCTTTGTTACGTTTTTCCTCGCCCATAGCATATCATGTACATGCATAATTAATAATTTCGTCATATGCAGTTGTCGTATTTGTTTCCTAATTTTGTAAAAAGTTAAATATCATTTATTTTATTAAATTGACTTTCTTACAATTTAAAAATATCGTAATATAATATGTCAAAATTTAAATTATTTTTTATTTTGCAATTATTTTGATTTTCACATGAAATATTTTTTTAATAAAATGTAATTAAGTTTTTGACACATAATAAATTTAGATTTTGATACATAATAAATTTAAATAAAGTTTATGTCAATGATCATATTGATTTTTTTTAAATAAAGACTCAATTTAATTACTTTAAAAGAAGAGGGAATAAAAAAATATAGAAATCAAAATTAATAAAAAAATATAAAAAGAAAACTAAATTACTAAGCTAAAAGTTAAAATATGAAACATTGATTTATCAAATTCGTTTAATTACGGAAAGTTGAAATCAATGTCAAATCTTTAATAAACATTTTAGAATGTTAATTTGTTTTCTATAAATATGTAAAACAATTTTAGAGTATCAAATACACTAAATATATTGAAATTAAAAAATATACATTATATTATCATTTATATATAAAATAATTTGAAAGTCAAACTCCTTTATTCCTAATTAAGGTCCGCGTTATCAAACTGAAATATAATAATAAAAAAATAAAGGAAGAGATACTTTTATTAGAACTTTTTAAATTATAACTCACAATAAAGGTGATTTTTTTTTTTTTTTTTAATTTTGAATGTTGAATAGTTAGATTGAAAATATGAAGAGAAGAAAGGTTTTTCTAGTAGTAATATTTTTTTTGTGTGACCTTTTTTAATTATTTGAGAGCACTATTGTATGATCTTTCTTAACTTATTATAACTATTCTTTTTTCACTTCAAGATTTTGTGTATCTTTTCTCAATAATAAGAATTCTTTTATGTTTAAAATCTTTGTACAGTACATATGAAGATGCTTTAAGAAGGAAAAATAAAAATCTTTGTACCTTTTTTTTTGTTTTTTTGTTTATTGGTTTTTTTTATTTTAAAAAAAAAAACCTCTTGTGCAAGTTGGAAGAATTTTTGTTTCTATATTTAATGTTCTATTATTTAATTGGTGTTTTGTTGTTTAGGTACATTACATAAGCACAACATCTTGGTTAATGGACTATTTATTTGGGCTTGTTTGAATTATCGAAGAAGATCGGTTACTTCTTGCACCCCTCAAATGTCTTCCTTCACCCATCAATTATGTGAGTTATTAAAATTAATCTTATGGGTTATTTAATTTAAGCCTAATTTTTTTTTTATCTCCATTCTTTTTTTTCCTTCCGAAATGAGTTACAAGAAAACCATCCGAATGGAAATCAGGAATGGAGGAGGTGTAGGCATAAAATTCATATTCCGGAATTGGAAATAGAAAATATATTATTAGAAAACACTTTTCGAAATATTTTCCTCAAATAAACATTTTGGAACATATTTTCAGAATATTATTTCCGGAAAACACATCATCAATTTTATTACAAAATTAATTTTATGAATTTATACATTATTTCTCCGAAAACAACAATACGAAAAACCATTGCTCACCTCTTCATACCTTAATATAGATTGTTTTTATTTAGATATTGAACATGAACTTCTAATTGTGATTTAATTATTCTTTTTTGCACTATTGTATACTATAAAAATTTGTGGACACAACTGCACAAAGCACAGACTAATATCAAGATATTTATCATTTGCCCTCTCATTTCTTTTTAACCGCTGCTGAAAATAATGCAACAAATGGCATTAGTTGTCGAGTAGTTCTGGAATCTCATCTCTTCCATTTGTATTTCAAACCACCATGGCTGAATCATTTCTCTTCAGCATAGCAGAGTCACTCATAGCAAAGCTTGCTTCTCATGCTTTACAAGAAGCTTCTCGAGTGGTGGGTGTATACGATGATCTTCGAGACCTTACAAAGACTCTCTCTTCGGTCAAGGCTGTGTTGTTAGATGCTGACCAAAAGCAAGACCACAACCATCAACTCCGTGAATGGCTCACTCAACTTAAAATTGTCTTCTCCGAAGCAGAAGATGTTTTGGATGAATTTGAGTGTCAAACACTGCAAAACAAAGTGGTCAAAGCTCATGGTAGCACCAAAGACAAGGTAAGTCACTTCTTCTCCACCTCTAATTCACTTCTTTTTCGCTACAAGATGGCACAACAAATTAAATATATCAACAACAGACTAGACAAGGTTGCAGCGGATAGGTATAAGTTTAGTCTTCAAATAATTGACGTTGACACACGTGTTGTTCATCAGAGAGATATGACACACTCCCGTGTGAGTGATTCAGATGTAATAGGAAGGAAAAACGACAAAGAAAAGATCATAAAACTTTTGATGCAGCAGACTCCTAATGATGATGATACAAGTCTATCTGTTATCCCAATTGTGGGGATTGGAGGCTTGGGAAAGACTACACTTGCAAAGTTTGTGTTCAATGACAACAGGATCCAGGAATGCTTCCCATTGAAGATGTGGGTGTGTGTTTCTGATGACTTTGGCATTAAACAACTTGTTATCAAAATCATCAATTCTGCCAATGATGCAGATGTTCCTCCTCACCAACAGAATTTGAACATGTTGGACTTGGAGCAACTGCAAAACCAATTGAAAAGCAAACTTTCCGGTAAAAAATTTCTTCTTGTTTTGGATGACGTATGGAACGAAGACCGTGTTAAATGGGTTGAGTTGAGGAATTTAATCCAAGTGGGTGCAGCAGGAAGTAAAGTTGTAGTGACCACACGCAGTCATTCAATTGCTTTCATGATGGGTACAGTTCCCTCTCACATTTTAGAANGTCTTTNGGAAGAGGAGTCATTGTCTCTGTTTGTGAAGTGGGCATTTAAAGAAGGAGAGGAGGAAAAACATCCTCACTTAGTAAATATTGGCAGAGAAATTGTGAAAAAATGCAAAGGGGTTCCACTGGCAGTGAGAACGATAGGTAGTTTACTATTCTCGAAATTTGAGGCTAGTGAATGGGAATATGTGAGTCGTAATGAAATCTGGAATTTGCCTCAGAAAAAAGATGACATTTTACCTGCCCTTAAACTGAGTTATGATCTCATGCCATCCTATTTGAGGCAATGTTTTGCATTGTTTTCCCTTTACCCAAAGGATTTTGTATTAAGTAGTTATAAAATGACTGCGCTTTGGGGGGCACATGGGCTCATTACACTACAAAAAACGAATAGAGCACTTGAAGATGTGGCCAATCAATATTTGCATGAACTCCTGTCAAGATCCTTTCTCCAGGATTTTCAAAACTTTGGCACTTCTTACAATTTTAGAATACATGATTTGGTGCATGATCTAGCTCTTTTTGTTGCAAAGGATGAGTGTCTATATGTAAGTTCCAACATTCAAAATATTCCAGAAAATGTTCGGCATCTGTCTTTTGCTGAAAGCAGTTTGTTTGACAATTTAGTCATAAAAAAATCAGCAGCTGTGAGAACCGTACAGTTTCCAAATGGAGCAGTAGGTGTCAACGGTGAAGCTATACTAAATACGTGTCTGTCAAAGTTCAAATGCTTGCGAGTTTTGGATTTACGTGGTTCGGCATTCGAGACTTTGCCCCGTGCCATTGCTAAGATGAAACATTTGAGATATTTGGACATTAGCAATAATCGCAAGATTAAGAGACTCCCCGATTCTATTTGCAAGCTCCAAAGTTTGCAAGTGTTGTTAATTAACGGATGCATGGAGCTGGAAGTATTGCCCAAAGGAATAAGAAAATTAATCAGTATTCATTATTTGATGTTTAGTACAAAGCAAACTGTTTTGCCTGTAAATGAGATCGCCAAATTGGTGTCGCTGGAATACTTGGTTATTGAATCATGCCATAATGTGGAGTCCATCTTTGGAGGGGTGAAATTCCCTTCTCTTAAATCATTGCGCATTCTGGACTGTGGGAGTCTAAAGTCAATCTCGCTGGATGGTCAAAATTTTCCTGAATTAGAAACATTGGTTGTTGCAGACTGCAGTAATTTGGATTTGGAACTGTGGAAGGGCGATCGTGAAGAAGAAAGCCCGAAGCTGAAGTTAAAACTTGTATTTTTGATCGGTTTACCACAGTTGGTGACATTGCCTAAATGGGTTCAGGAAGCTGCCAACTCCTTAGGGTGTTTGGTTGTTTTTAATTGTGAGAATATTGAAACACTTCCAGATTGGTTACCAACTCTGACTAATCTGAAATCACTTCATCTACTAGATTGCCCAAATTTGGTATCTATCTCAGATAACATTCATCACCTCACTGCACTTGAAACTTTGAAAATTGGAGGTTGTGCTAACTTATATAAAAAATATGAACCCAATGTTGGAGAGTTTTGGCCCAAAATATCACACATCAAAGACATTGTGATTGAGGAACCAGAAGAACCTGAATAAGAGGAAGAGCCAGACATAGTCGGAAGCCCCTTATTTTCTCTATTTATTATTTTCTATAATATTAGATTTTCTTTTTGTGGTTTTCCAGTTTTATTAGTTGGAACAAGTAGTTAAGGCATTTGAATTTAGAGAGACCTCCATGATATAGTTGTGCAATACTGCTATATTTCCTCTTTTTAACTGCTTTGCTTTGTCGATTATTAATATTGATATATACAACAACTTCAGTATTTCATTTATACATTTCAGTTAGTTAGATATTGTCTTTCACTTGTGAAACGTAAAAGTATAAGACATATATAGAAGTCGAAATGCGCGAGCTTTGTGGGCACTCATTACATAATACAAACACATATAACTATTTTTGCACTATACCTTATGGCTTTTTTATGTTAAAGTTTGCATTACTACAACTTTTAAGTCATGTCGAATTTGAAGGAAATTGAGAGAATTTTTATAAATGCTTTGTTATTCAGATATTTTATATTTTACATTTTATTTCCATTTTCAAATAGTGTAATTTTAAAAATATATATATTATTTTGAAACTGTTTAAGTTATTTATATAATTTTTAATTAAATGTAATAATTGAACTAATCAAAATAAATAATTCATATATAAATAAAATAACGATTAATAATATTGTGTATTTTAAGAATAATTAGTAAAATATTTTATTTTAGTACATGACCTTTTTTTTTACAAATTTAATATGAATTTTTCAGATGAAACTTGAAAATAAAGTTCAATCTTAAAAGAATAATTGACTTTGACTGTTATTTATTCATTTCAAATCTCTGAATGCTTAATGTCTTTCAAAAGTTTTAATGTTAATTATTCACATTGAATTTTATATTCAAAATATACATGAACTTAAATAATTTCTTCTTCACCAACTATTAAAGATAAAACAAAACAATTCACTTCTTTTACTGATTAAATTATAAGACAAAGTATTCTTTTATCATCGAAAACATCAGGACACATCATACTATAAAAAAAAACAAGAGAAATTCAACCAACCAAAGAAAGTAAATATGATTTATTGTTTTCAATTAAAGGACATTGTGGGATGTAAATATTATTTTGACATTTTATTTAAATTCTTATCTCCAATAAAAAAAAGTCCACCATCGGGATTTAAAAAAAAAAAACATAAACATAAACACAAAATACAATGTCTCTACTCATTCATAAAAAATTTAATCTTCAAGTCTATGGATTTTTTATCATCTTAATAGATAACATTGTTCTCTTTCCTTATTTTGAAAAATATACTAATAGAAAAATGTCATTCTATTACGTACAAAAAAGACATACTATGACGTAATTGTTGGAGACATAGTTCTAGGCGTTATAGTAAATCTGCGCATTTTATAACGTATCAGAAATTTACGTCATAATATGTTAAACATATTATCACGTAGTTTCCGAAGTCCGTCATAATATGCACGGTTTATTATGACAAATTTTCATTTGTCTGTCATAATAGAGTGAAAGATATTATGATGTAGATGTGTTTTTATGTTATAATATGTGATCTATTATTACGTAGATATTTTTGTACGTTATAATATGTGATCAATGTATGATGACGTACATTATTTTGTACGTCATAATATGTGTTTTTTTTTTAAATTTGATTATTACATTTGACATCCAATGAAATTATAATAATATTCCTGTATTATCGTCTCATTCAATCAATTTATAATCAATATAACTTCAAATGAACAAATTTAATGGAACTAACAAAATAGAATTCATTTCAAAGTCTAATAATATTTAATACATCATTTATACATGAAACTATGTAATAAATCCAAATATTACATTAATATACATATACTATTGAATTGTAGCCAAATTTCTACTAACACTTAAAATAAAAGAAGCCCAATTCCTTCTAATGTCTTCAATGTCTGTAGCTTCCATGGAAGATGAATCATTAAAGATCTTAAATAAAATAATAGAGTTAAAACAATATTGTAATGAATAGTTGGATAAGCATTTAGTTAGTATTTTAATACCTTATTTCATGATTCAGTAATGTTTGTACAAATAATGGTATGCATGTGTTTCATTACATAATACCCACACTTATAGTTGCCCAATTAACGTCGACACTGCAAATTAAATACAAATAATCAAGACTCATTCAAACCAAGGACACAAAATATCATATTATACTCTAGCTAGCCTTTGCACCATGTAGCTTTGTATATTTTGCTAAACCAAATTTCACAAAACCAACAACACAGCCAATTCCTCATAAAAATAGCAATCACAAAACACAAAACAAAGGAAGGTCAACTTCTCTTACATTAGGTATGATTATTTGCATCTTCTTCCTAGAAACAGATGGAACGCCCTGCAACCCTGAATGAGCTTCCAAAGACCTATACAAAAGTTAGACATCTATTACATCATAATAATAGGAAGAAATCACAAAATAGAAAGGAAAACTTACGCCTCTAATATATTTTTGATGGACAATGTGTTAGCTTTCTTATGCAAGGAACATAAGAGAACTACAAGAGAACGATCAGGAACAATAACTAGCAATTGTCAATGACCCATACAAGTTAGAATAATACTAATTAAAAGAAACTTTTAAACTAGTCATGAAAAATTCAAAAATTATGTACTTACTTATGCAAGTAAGGTGCTAAATAGACCTCTTTACCAGTTTTTTCAAACATTTCTATCAAGTACTTTTGCACCTCCTCTGATTTATTTCCTAAACTTTGAATTATAACAGGATCAAGAAATCCATAGATAATAGCATTCCTTCTCTTAATGCAGCGGTGATGCATGATAACGGTTGAAAATATCGTTATCTGTGATGTAATTCTGACACTAAATGCATCCTTTTCTGCTTAGAAACTTGCTTGAACTCATGTTTTTGCTTTGGTTTTATGAATAAGAGTTGAGGTGGAACTTAATGATTTTTTTACTAATTCCCTTGATTTTGTAGGCTATTGGAATGATTTGAAGGAAGAGTTAAAGTATCAAACAGTTGCAGTGCTGAAAAGTCAAAGTTGAATGCAGAAAAGTCAACCATTCAACCAGAAAAGTCAACCAATCAACCAGAGTGCAGAAAAGTCAACCAGAAATCGACGTTGGCCGCCCGGGCAACCAAAATGCTCGCCCGGGCGATGGGGCTCGAAGCTTGAGCGACCAATTGAAGGCCTAGGCCATACATGAAGTGCTATTCTCGCCCGGGCGACCTCCTTGGACGCCTGAGCGATAACTTTAGTGGATCAGGCCCTGTTTCTGCTCTGTTTCGTATCTATTGGATCGGGCCCAGTTTTTGCACGTTTTTGGATTTATTTAAAGGACCCTAGGGCTCTAGGTTTTGTATCCCTGGCAGAGAAGAGCATAACAATACACTATTTTCCCAATTCTTAGGCTTTCATTCTCATTCTTTCTTCCATTGTTCATAGAGTTCCCCCATGTCTATGGGAAACTAATTTCTATTTGTTGTTGGGGAATGATGTAACCTTGTAAACTCTCATGTATTTGAATTGATTCTTAATTCCATATGCTTTTTCATTAATTGTTAGAGTTATTCATCTGTTTTTATTTTTGCTTATACAATAGCATGATTTATGAATTGCATGAGTGCCGGGAGGTTCCTTACAATTCAGGTTCTTGTTGAATTACTCCTAAGGGTTATATTTCTCAAGGATGAGGGTATGAGTCTTGGTTGTCTTAATCTCTTGTTCTTTACATCTTTTTATTAGGAATGTTAGGAATTGTATGAACTGGTAATTAGGGATAGGCTTATTCACCGAGAGATCGGGTTTAGGTAATTTAGTGAGAGACGTTGGCATTAATGCATAAAGAAGAATTCTTTTATACATGAGAGGGAACTTGGTGAAATCTAACCCCAACAACATATCCATCTCATATAAACCAACCTCCGTTCATCTTTGTGCTCCTTTGCCACTGATCAATTTTATTTTATTTTATTATTTTTGCCAAACCCAATGATCTCTTTTTATTTTTAAGTCTTAATTAATCTTGTTATCACACAACTGTTCAGCGCCGAGAGTCCTCTGGGATACAATATTTGGTCTTACCATTTTATATTACTTGTGCGACTCGGTACACTTGCCGATTCAACCCAACAATGAAAATACCTTCAATATGAACAAATAATGTTAAAATAAATACATGAATGCAATATGATAGCATTTTCATGGTTTGTGAAGGTTTACTTACAAATTCCAAAGTTGTAGAACTGTTGTAGAGAGGAGATCATTACCAATGACAATTTCACAAATATCCCTATGACATAAAAATAAAGTGGTGGTAGCAGTCTTGCATGTGAGTTCAGGAGGCATATCTATCTCAATAGTTTTATTCCCCATTGTGACTAATGTTACATCAAGTTGTTGGAGAGGAGACAATTGTGGTTGAGAAGGTGTAACAATGTTTGTTTTCTTAGAAACATCCTACATTTGACCACAAAATAAGTCCAATATTATATACATCCAAATACAACAAATACATAAGTAATTAAGGCAAATATGAATAGAAATACTTACTAAAATTGGCTTTGCCAATCTGGCTGGCCAAATGATAAAATTTCCTGGAGCTTGTCACTATTTGAACCTTCTCACTAGGCAGAGAAACACGAGCAGAAGAATCTTTAATATCTACAACCACCAATCGCAACATATAATCTTTAATAGACTCGTGGTGGATGGTGCTTCCCAAATTATATATTTTACCTAAGACACAAAAAAGATGACAATTGTCGAGTAAAATGTTATAAATGACTTTCTTAGCACATATACAATTACATTTAAATTTACCTAAAGCCACCAAATGCCAGTGGGGATCATCAAGATACAATTCACAATCAACAGGGACATCAACATCATCCCCTGATTCCTTAGTAAAAGGACAACTCCCCTTTGTGCTAGCAACATGGGAAGCCCCCTTTGGTGGACCTTGAATAGCCAATCCTAAGGATGTTATCTCTGATTTGATTTTTGACAATAACTCATCTCTCAATTCTGGAACAATTCTTTCTTAAACTCATTTCTTAACACCTTTTTATCAGATTCACTAAGTTGTGCTAAAGTAACCTTTCGAGTAGGACCACCAAAGAATTGCTTGAGTGATACCCCTCGTCCAACACCACCGATATATCCTGGATGCTCCGGACGTCCAATGGCAACTGCTAATATTTCATCTCGGCCTTCTTGAGTGAATGACCCTTGAGAGCTTTTTTCCACTAAGTCATCCTGAAAAAATAGTGTTTTAGTCCATCTATTATAGAATACATGCCAAAAACTATATCTGAAGACATTAAAACTAAAATTAGGCTTCTTATGAGTTTCTAACAATCTTCTCCGCTACAAGTCTAGTTTCTTCAGAAGTGTATTCTCCTTATGGCTTAGTGCGAGCTCTCTTCCATTTCTTAGGACGTGGAAGTGGAGAAATCAAACTCAAATCTGACTGATCATCAATAGCTAAGGAAGAGGCCTTACGGATCATAATCTCCTCTGATCTATCATATCTCCCACGAGACAATCTGACGCAGCAACTTAATAGTGTCGAGTAATCTGTTGGGCCGTATTAGAGAGAAACAGTTGTTGGACGTTGAGCTACAGAGGTAAGCAGGGTTGATTGGTACAGATCAAGGCAGAAACTTCATGTTGAGGGATGATGGTATTTTGCGGTTCAGAGGCTGGGTTTGTGTTCCTAGTGATTTTGAGTTGAGAAGATTGATTCTTGAGGAGGGTCACCAGAGTTGTTTTAGCATGCATCCTGGCATGACTAAAATGTATCAAGACCTCAAGGAGTTTTTCTAGTGGTCGGTATGAAAGGAGATGTAGCATGGTTCGTTACTTCTTGTTTGACCTGTCAGAAGGTTAAAGTGGAGCATCAGAGACCTGGTGGTTTGTTGTGGCAGCTTGAGATTCCTGAGTGGAAATGGGACAACATAACTATGGATTTTGTTACCCATTTACCACGCACGATCAGAGGTCATGATGTCATTTGGGTGATTGTGGACAAGTTGACCAAGAGTGCTCATTTCTTGGCAATCAGTTTAAGGATGTCAATGGCGAAGTTGGCTCATTTGTATATCAAAGAGGTGGTGAGACTACATGGGGTTCCTTCTAGCATTGTGTCAGAGAGAGATTCGCGGTTCACTTCTAAATTCTGGTAAACACTTCAAAGTAAGATGGGTAGCAAACTTCAGATGAGTTTACCGTATCATCCCCGGACAGATGGCCAATCAGAGAGGACAATCAAGTCACTTGAGGATTTGCTGAGGACGTGTGTCTTGGATCACTTAGGAGTTTGGGATGAGATGTTGTCATTGGTGGATTCACCTACAACAATATTTATCAGGCTAGTATTGGTATGGCACCGTTTGAAGCACTGTATGGAAGACGCTGCAGAATACCTTTGTGTTGGTTTCAAGAGGGAGAATCAGTGTTGATTGGGCCAAAGTTGATACAGCAGACTACAGAGAAGGTGACGCTCATTCAAGAAAGGATGCGAGCATCTCAGAGTGGGCAATAGTCCTATGTTGATCAGAGACGCAGACCTTTGGAGTTTGTAGTTGGGGATCATGTATTTCTTTGAGTGACTCCTATTACTGGTGTAGGAAGAGTCATTCGTGCTAGGAAGTTATCTCCTAGGTACCTCGGTCCTTACCAGATCCTGAGGTGTATAGGATCAGTTGCCTATGAGATAGCCATGCCACCCCAGCTAGCAAATCTTCATCCCGTGTTTCACGTCTCACAGCTTAGGAAGTATGTGCTCGATCCTTCTCACGTGTTAGAAGATGAAGACGTGCAAGTCAGAGAAGATCTATCTGTGGAGATGCAGCCTGTCAGGATTGCGGAGAGCCAGACTAAGCAACTTAGAGACAAAATCGTCAGTCTAGTCAAGGTCATCTAGGATAGTAGAACAAGTGACTTTACCTGGGAGTTAGAGGGAGAGTTGAGAGTCCTATCCTCACCTGTTCTCAAGTAAGTCTTATTTTTGAGGTCAAAAATTTTGTTGTTGGGGAGAATGTAAGAACCTAGAAAATAAAGTTATGAGAGTAGATAAATGTATTAGAACAATGAGATGAGCATTTTACCTTAAAAAGTAACCTTGTAATAAATAGAATTTTTTTAAAGCTCGGCTCATTACCTTAAACACTTCATCTCTCTAAAACCTTCGTTCTCTACTCTTTCTCTGCCTTCTTTCTAGCTTTCCTCCTCACTAAGTTATCTATTCGACGATCAGGAAGTGCCTAGGCGATCTTGGCATCAAGGGCTTCGATCTTGACCAATCAATTTCGTGTTTTTCAGCAGGTAAGTTGTTTCCTTGTTTCTTCGTGCATGTTTGGACTGTGATCATGCTATATTCTTCCTTGCATGTGGTTAGCAGTTTCTTCCTTCGATTTCTAGCTAAAATTAGGTCTTTAAAAACTATTCTCTATCACCAATTAGTGATCTGTAGGTGTCTCTATAGCTGCCTTGAGGTGCAAGCAAGTTGTTGGGGTTTCTGTTGGGTTGTGTAGTTAATCAAAGGTAAGGGAAACTGGATGTTCTTTCTATTTGTTGAACTGGTTGTTACTTGGGGGAAAATCTTATAGTTAAATAACTATATACGTATATATATTGAGCTCAAATTAAGTCTTAATGAAATGGGATTTGTGTGTTTTGTTGAGTATGATGCATGAACTTGATTGATGATGGATGTGTTGAATTGGATGTTGATTGAGGTACTGTGGATGATTTTGGATATATGAAATCTATTATAAGCATGAGAACTTACAATCTAGCTGGTTTATGTTAGTTTTAAGTGAATTTGGAGGAACTGAGGTAGTCAAAATAAGAACTAGGAGTTTAGGGTTGTATTGGTTAGTTGGGATAGCTTAGATAAGTCAATTGGGACTTATTTGAGTCCTTAAATGGTTTAGAAAACTGTGAAAAGTGGTAGAATCGAATTAAGGTATCTAGGTTGAGAGATTTGCAGTTTTGTAGTAGAAATTAATGCATAAACACTTTATAATGATGTTAGGAATGTTTAGAATCGCTTAGACAAGTTTAATTAAGTGTATAACACGATCTAGGAGTGTTAGAAGTTGGGAAAAATGTCTAGAATTGGTTTTGGGTGGTTGAGTTGCACAATTATGCAGAATTTCATTCTACAGATTATGCAGACTCGTTGAGTGAAAGGATTCACACAACGAGTCGCCCTGGCGAGATGAAAGGATTATACCATCTCGCTGTGCGAATTTACTATTGAGGGTGCTCTCGATTTGAGCACTAGCACAACGAATCTAATTGCTCTGCGATTGGTAGGGTTCTAGGTTTAATGTTAGTTTAATTCGAATAGTGGTTTGAGTCGCTATGCGATGGTGTGAGATCTGGAACCTCTGGGAGTTAATTCGCACAACGAGCGTAGTCGCTATGCGAATGATTGAGAAGGGCTGGTCTTTGTTTGAGGATTTGCATAGCAAGTTGGGGTCACTGTGCAAAAACCCTCTAGTCTCGCTTAGCAACTATGTGCGCTGTGCAACTAGTTTAGTTATAGTTTACTCTTTTCTTCCTTTGTGCTTGATTGGTTGATGATGTTTGATTCATAGATGATCTTGTAAGATATTGAATGGAATTATATAAATAGAAAAGGTATGTTGAGGATTCAAAAAGAAGAAAATTGTGATTAAGATGGTGTAATTGAGTATAAAAGTGATATCTCTTGGAGAGATACTTATAGTGTTTGGAATGAATATAGGCAGCTCAATCTTAGGGGTTATGTTAACAGTCTAATGATCCTTCATTCTCACTTAGAGAAAATTGATGCATGTGGTGAGAGTAGGAGGAGGTCCTAGTGTAGGCGCTACCTTGAGGCCTATTGCGCAGTAACAGACTAACCTTGTGTATGGTAGGGTGAAACCCATTGGCAATGGTTTTGCAAAGTTGTAGAGGCCACCACAAGTGCACAACCCACCATAGCTCGATATTCATTCCAAGTTCGGACAGGTCTAGTATAAGTTATAATATGATAGGATGCTTTGTTTGTTTACTTTGTTTGAATGTTCTTCTATATTTAAAATGCTATCAGATAACATGTATGCTTTTAAATCTAGCTTACCCTTTCTTCTTGTTTTGTGTTTGTATGTGTTGTCTTCTTTCTTTTGCTATGATCATATTTTGGATGTGAGTAGAGGGAGATGAGGTGTTTGTGGAACAGGCATTGGATGGAGCTGAAGCTGCTGAGTAGCTAGTATAAGGTAATAATGCATAGTTTTGTTTTAGCTAGCTTTATATATAAAGTATTAAAGTTTATGATATTTTGGATGACTATAAAGAATATACTTTATATTAACTTCTAATTGTTCTATCTTATTATTTTTGTGATTTTTTATATTATATAGTTTCACTATGTATTTTGGGACGTTACATAACATATAGAAAAGTAGAAAAGTGAAATAGTTGAATCGATTGCCTGGTGATTGAATGTGTGAATAGCAAAGTAATTATTTATAGAAAATCTATTTAAAGGTGTGGAAATCATACTTCAAGCCACTAACGACATTACATCGTTGCGAGAAAAAATGTGTTTTGAAATTTGAAATCAGGATGCATGTTATGGAAAACTCATAACTACCTTCTAAAATTTATTGATTAATAATTCTTCAATACAAATTAAAAATATATTTATGTTCTCTTATATTATTATAACTATTGAACTTAATCACTGCAGTTGAATTCGTTGAACAACTATTTGATTAAGATAATTCTAACTAAAATTTATTTTTATTTTATTCCATAAATATATTAAAAAACTCAGTTTAATAAAGTCTATTATATTATATATATATATATATATATATATATATATATATGTGTGTGTGTGAGAGAGAGAGAGAATAAAAGTGACGTATTTGTTATTACAATTAAATTTGGAAGTGCAGAAGAAAAGTTGGAAGTACATAAAGAAAGCTCCTTACTAGAGTAAGTACTTGTAATTGCCTAACAGAGACATTTTTAACACGGGTCCCGTTATTTTGACACTCATATTTTGATATAGTTTTGACATTGACCGCTTTTAAGCGCCCATTGGTTCGTCTTTTTTTTCTTTCCAAAAATTTGGCTGGGAAAATGAATAGGGTTTCAAAAAATTTTCGTACCGATTATACCCTTCCCTGTTTCATTACATTTTGTCTCTCAGATTTCGTTCTCTCTCTTACATTTCGTTCTCCCCCTGTGTTCTCTATCTGACATTTGTGATTTAGAATCTCCGTTGTCGCAGTTTGGTCGAAATGGGAAGTTCCGGACAGCAGCTTCGTTGGAGCAAGGTAAATGCGTTCTTCGACCCTTTTGTTGTCGGCTTGGGTATTGAGTTTATTGTTTTGTGTTGCTTTCCATTGATGTTGTCGTTAGGGTATTGGGTTTTTGGTTTCTTTGTCAGTTCTTCGACCCTTTTGGGTTGTTTGGTTATTTCCTTTTGTGTTGTTTTCGTTGAGCAGTTTACGGTTCATCATTATTTTTCAACGATGTATGTTTGCACTTTGAACGAACACTTGACGAATGTATGTAGAGGAGCAAAAATCTATAATTGAAGAGCTTAAAAGGAAGGTCAATGTCGTAGAGACAGAGTTGGCGGTAGAGAAGGCCAGAAGAATAGCTAAAAGCAAAACTAAAGATGATGGTGAACAAAGTCCTGCAGTCCACAAGCATTCACTAACAGTAACAGTGCATTTGTTTTCCCTGGTGGAATGTCGAGCAACGAACTGGGTGGAATGTGCAAGACCGAACAAGGTGGAATGTCGCCAAACGCACCGGGTGGAATGTCCAACAACCAATCACATTTGAAGACGTATGTGAGGATTGGATCAAGAAGGCGTTATAAGAGCCAAGCACTTAGGACACCATACACCGGAAATGTAGTAGTTAGAAAGAAAAATGACTGATTATTGTCTAAGGTTTTGAATAGGACAAGAACAAGACTTTGTAATTAAACCTATTTCGTTCAATATATAGAACATACATGTTTGGTTTCATCTATTTATGTAATTGATAATTGTAATTTTATTCCGTATTCTATTGAAGTGCTTTATATTTTGATTTGCAAGTGATAATGTTTGTGAGACAAATGAAGAAATTTTTTTGATTTGATGAATTTAGCTGAATTGGTGAAGATGATGGTGCTAACTTGTGCATTGTAATCGTTTACGATGGGGCTGTAAACGATTACACGAGTCTAACTTAGATTATGGACAATCTGTTAAACTGAAGGAGCCACAAGTGAAACATAGGGGACCATAGCTGTAGTTCTGCTATGTCTGCTGTAAAAATGTGTCTTGTAATCGTGTACAAGGGGGCTGTAAATGATTATGCGAGTCTGAACTAGATTTTGGACAACCTGTTGAACTGAAGGAGCCACTAGTGATAACGTAGGGGACCACAGCTGAATAACAGTGTCTTTTGACCCAAGTCCAGTCCTTTAAATTGTAATTTGATGTTCTTGAGTGAGGATTGACTTGAACTTAATGTTTTGGGTCCCCCATGATGGAGGGGGTGACCACCCATGTTGAGATTATTCAGTCAAGTGAAGTTCTATTATGTCTACTGTAAAAATGTGCCTTGTAATCGTTTACACGGGGGCTGTAAATGATTACGCGAGTCTGAACTAGATTTTGGACAACCTGTTCAACTGAAGGAGCACCAGTGATAACGTAGGAGACCACAGCCGAATAGCAGTGTCATTTGACCCAAGTCCAGTCCTTTGAATTGTAATTTGATGTTCATGAGTAAGGAGTGCCTTGAACTTAACGTTTTGGGTCCCCCATGATGGAGGGGGGACCACCCATGGTGAGATTATTGAGTCAAGTGAAGTTCTGCTAGCTCTGGTGTAAAAATGTGTCTTGTGATCGTTTACAAGGGGGCTATAAACGATTACGCGTGTCTAAAATGGTTTTTGAACATCCTATTGAACTGAAAAAGCCACCAGTGAAAATGTAGGGGACCACAGTTGAATAGTAGTGTTTTTTGTAACATCCCGATATTTTAGGTGTCCGGATTATGAGAAAATTTAAAACTTTTAAAATCATCATACCATCGTAGAAATCCAATGACAAAATGCCGAAATTTATAAGATAAACAACGAACTAAAGTAAATCCAATTACATTGTTTCTGAAATTTATAATTCAAAGCTTTAAATAAATCAGGTTGTCCCCCACTCTCACGTCGCTATCATGAATCTTGAGCATCTGCTACACCTCCTGCTCCCGTATAACCAAGGTCATACGATCATCGCAAGACACACACAACCACAAGCACAAACAAATATGGGTAAGCCACCATAACATAACCAATAACAATAAAATAAAATGTGTACAAGATAAGTAAACACAACTTAACAATAATTCACTATCTATAATGCTATCTACAAACAAAATCATTATGATCATCATTAACATTCTCATTAACTATATCATTACTATACTATCCACACTTATCCTTATCAACATCATCTCTAGACACAAGTTATTATGAATTCTCAACATTTTCATGAAGGACATTGGTTTATCTCCTGTACCTAACCCTACCACATGTAACTTCCCCATATAAGTCTATAAACATACCACCTGTAGCTTCCCCATACAGGCTCATAAACATACCACCTGTAGCTTCCCCATACAGGCTCATAAACATACCACCTGTAGCTTC
>NC_028353.1:2887542-2917823 GCF_000741045.1 Vigna radiata var. radiata
CACCTGTAGCTTCCCCATACAGGCTCATAAACATACCACCTGTAGCTTCCCCATACAGGCTCATAAACATACCACCTGTAGCTTCCCCATACAGGTTCACAAACATACTACCTGTAGCTTCCCCATACAGGCTCACAAACATATACCTGTAGCTTCCCCATACAGGTTCACAATCATAAGCTCGGAATTTACCAAGTACAGGATAAACACATCTCTCTCTTCAAGTGTATAATAGTAATAAAGTCAACCAAACATAATCCATAGTCAAACTAAATACTATTCATATCTCTTTTTTCATCACTTACACATCAATAGAAAATCTTTAATAAAGACAATATAAATTTATATGATAATTTAAGAGCCACAACTCAATCTAAAATTATAACTCATTATTAATTTGATTAATCATTAAATTCTCACTACTTCTCCTTTTGAAATAAATTAATTTCTAATTACGAAATAATTATTTTAAATTACTTCGATTAACAATTCATCTTTAATTACTTTCCTTTTCAAATCAAATTAATTTCTCTTTTCAATAAATTAAATTTGATTACAATTAATTACTAATTAAATAATAACAATTTTCCTCTTATAATTATAAAAATTAATATTATAAAATAATAACCCCATCTCTTCCTTTACACTTTAATTTTAGTAATTAAAGTTAATAAATATGAATTTTGCACACGACCCTGGCTATCCCAATTAAATTCAGTTTATTATTGTTAAATGTTAAGTTTTTGCTCATTGGGCCTGCGGGCCCAAACTGTTAATCGAATCCAAAAATTGCCAGTCCAAACCAAAACCCTAGCTTGCCACCACCAACATTGCTTGCCACCGCCAACCTAGCTGCAGCCATCACGACTTTGCTGCCAACCACCGCGTAACGGTTGCTGCTGCCCTCAAAATCACGGCGAGAAATCTAACCCAAAACGAACCAGAAACGCTATCCCAATACACAGAGACAAAACACAAATCCCTAACTCAAGCGAATCAACCTTATATCTCAAATCAAAAGAATTCCTAGAAATCCCCAAAATCAGAATCGAAGATGAGAACAGGAGAACTCCAAAATCCTCAACGAAACCCTAATTTCAAAACGTGGAGTTCCTCTCCGCGGGACGCAGGAGTTCTCACCGCGCCTTCTGTACCTCCGCCACGCAATAATCGCGCCTTCCTACGAGCTACCATGTTCTCACGTAGTCGCCGCGCCTCCGTCGCAACCTCGTCGCGTCTCGCTGCAACCTTATCGCGTCTCTCACCTCCATCACTGCACTCTCACTGTTGTTCGCCAGAAAAGGGAGAAGAGAAAAAGGAAGGAAGTTTCGCTCCTAATGTGCACGTTTCAGGAAAAGTAAGAAACCTAAATGAGCCACTGACAGCGTGACCCCTTCCAAAAGAATGAGGGCTGAGTTCTTAATTGGGTTTCATTTATTCAAGCCCAATTCGAACGGAAAGAGAAGGAAATCTGGACTTAGGAAACAATTGACTGGGTCACTGACTAGGGACTGGTTTATTTTTAAATCTAACCCTAATTCCGATAAGTCCCTAAATTAAAAGAACTTCTAAAACCCTAATTTTTATCTTAATTGCAATTAAATGAACTTTTTGATCTCTTCTGAAATAGAATTCAATACGAAATTCTTATAGAATTTAATTATGTGAATTCTAAGAATTCACTTAAGTAGAATTCATTTGCTTGAATTCAAAATTATATTAACATAATAATACAGTGCAATTTATTTATGATTAAAATCATCAATCAAAAATTCAAATATCATTCTATCACATCAAAAATATTCAATCATGATATTGAGTATTCAATCAAATTAACCACTATTTAAATTCAAAGATAGCTTTTTATAATCATAAAAGATACTCAAGAAAATTTCCACATTGATTATACAATAAAGAAAAAGTAAACTTTCCATACCTTAGCAAATAAAAAAGGCTTAATAGCTATTTTGGTCCCTATTTTTGTTTGGTTTGTTCATTTTGGTCCTCATTTTTTTTTTTTGTTCAATTTGGTCCTAAAGGTTGTAAAATCTGTTCAATTTGGTCCTTTTTTGAAACGGCGTCTAAATACTTAACGGCTCACTGTCCAGCTGTCCATTTAGAGAGAGAAATGTCATTTATGATCTGACGTGGGGTCCTTAAGGTGTAATGAAGTGGAATTATTATTTTTGGAATTCTTTTTTTGATATTAGGGTTATTCTTTTCAAAATTAAATTAAGGATATTGTTGTTTGAAAGATTAATCCTGGTTTACAGATCTGCAAGATTGGGGAAGAACACAATTATAGGAAACCCCCAAAATCCAATTTGAAAACAAAGATCCTAATTCCTCCAATCACAACATCAGAAAAACCAAGAACAGAAACCTCAAAGAAAAATTCCCAAATTCATAAACCCTAAAATCAAACCCCCAAATTACAAGATCAAAATCATCAACCTATAGTTGCAAACCTGCAGAAAAGAAATAGAAACACAAGAACAACCCCAAATCACAAGCCAAGAATGATCATAGAAAGGGGGAGCCCTAGCGCCACGAAAATGGAGTTCGCGTCCTAGCCACCTGAACTCGCATCCCCAACATGCAAAAACCCCCAACCAGAATAAAGAAAGATAAGAGAAAGAAAGTCTTCACTCCTTGTGACACGAACCAGAATGAAAACAAAACAAAAAGAAAAACCCAAAATTGGGTTAACAGTGAAGGATTGGGATCGTCCATGTCTTGATCCAAGAATGGGATGAAAATTGGTTAAGCTCTGGAACCCTGCACTTTTCAAAGTCTAATTTGAAAACCCTAATTTCAAAGTCTTCACTTTTCAACATTGCTTCAATTTGGGGGTATTTGCAATAAAAAACCCCTAATTTCAATTTAATTTTAATTAGGTCCACGTAACTCTGCTGAAGATCATCCACGTAGGCAGTCCTGTGCCAAATCGTCACTACAGTGCACAGGTGTACTGTTTGCCGTTAACTATTTAGACGCCGTTTCAGAAAAGGACCAAATTGAACAGATTTTACAACCTTTAGGACCAAATTGAACAAAAAAAATAAATGAGGACCAAAATGAACAAACCAAACAAAAATAGGGACCAAAATAGCTATTAAGCCAATAAAAAAATAAGCTTTCATTCACATACTCTTCTTCCCTTCAGTCTCTCTGTCTAATACTTTCTTTTTCCTTTTTTCACAAAAGTAACGTACGTTCTTTTTTTACCTTTTTCTTTCTTTTTAAATAAAACTTAAGGTAACTGCTTTTCCTAAAATCTTTCAACCACTATTTTAAAAACACAACTGCTTTATCTTTTATTTTTCTATTTAATATATGTCTTTACTTCCTATATCCCTATTTATAATATCTGCACCCCAATTATGAAAATGGAAAAGACATTTTTGCCCTTAGGCATACATATATACCAACAAGCCAACACATCACATTACAATAACATAATAAAAGATAGAATTTTCTCGGGTCTTACATTTTTTTACTGTTATTGAGTTTCTTAAAATGTAATTGGTTGTTTATATGTGATTATCAAGTGTTTAACTGTCCATTAAATACACCATTATCTTACTACTTAACATTTTGTCAAATATAATACGCGAAGCATTCAACCCACATTCAACGAAATGGTGTCATCCCAATTCGATCTACATGGACATCTCTCAGTAAGCCATTCATTTGAACAATGGTTAATGAATCCAGAGAGATTTGAACCCGCCACTACAAAACATTACAAAAACATTGTTATTACTTACAAAAAAAAGCAACTATATATAATAGCAAAACTTGAACTTATCTTTGGGTTTTTGGACATCATTGCAACTGCACATATTTCATACAAATAAATCAACGGTGGATTATGGTTCACAAAACACAAAAAGAATAAATAAAACAAAAATAAAGTATGCCTCGAGAAGCCAGACAATGCGATATAGAGCGAAAACCCGAAATAGAGCCACAACGCCAAACAGACCCAAAACGCAAAACGCGAAAAGGGAAAGAGAGCTTACCGATAAAGAGTGATTGCAAAAGAGCTCTTTTGGTTGAGATGAGGCCTTTGGATGAGACGACCAGCCGAATGAAGAGACCAAGGGATTGGAGAGATGAAGCGAATGGAGAGAGACGAAAGTTCAGAACAAAAATGAAGAAGAAGAAAAATGAAACCGCCAAAATCAAATTTCATAAAATCAGAATTCCAAAATTACCCTCCTCAGGTTTTTTAAAAGGGTTTTTTAATTAAGTGGAAACATGCAATAGAAAGATGTCACGTGGCCCGATGTCAAATTTGTGTCAAAAAATGGTGTCAAATAAACATTTTCGTTTTAACACGGTTGTGATGGGAAGGAATTGCTACACCACACTCCCCGCTGCTAAATGCACTCCTCTTTGCATGTATCCTTAATTTATCAAAAATGGTTATCACGTTCACAACCATAACTTTTTTTCTGTCAAAGAGAACCAATTCTGCAACCATGTTGTTTCAAACCAAAAAATTCCCGTGCATGAATTTAACCAAAAGGAATTGTTGCATGTCCATGATCATTATTTTAATTAAGTGTATTTTCTAAATTCTAACCAATTCATTGCACTTGAGATTTCATTAATTTCAATAGTTACGTTTAATATATTCATTTTGAACAGCTATATTTAGCCTCATTAACTTCTATTTGACCATGTTTTATATTGTGAGTGTCATTAAAACTTGTCCTCAACGATAGTTATTTTTTTCCATTTTCTTTTATTCTGCGCTTATCGTAAATAATAGTATTTTTTTTTTCTGAAATGGATAATAAATTAATGAAAAATAACGTTGCCACAAAAAATATACCATGTTCTCTCATTATCAACATATGGCCTTGGACCCCATGTTTTCACAAAGAGGAAATATCATTGTCAAACTAAAGTGGACTGGTCGAAGGGTCGAATGAGATTTGCAATGATCTAAAGTGAAAAAGGTAAAGAAAATTTTCCACAAAAATAAACATAAGTAAATAATTAAATATTTTAAAAAAATAATAAAAGACAATAAAAATAGTTGTTTTCAATAGACATTAAATAAAACATAATGTTAAAATTACATATCCTTTTCCTCCAACCATTTGAATATTCCAATACTCATATATTGACTCTTCACAACAATTGTTTTGATATTTTTAAAGATAAAACCCAGTCCAATCTGAAAATGTCCTCCATATCCACATGTGAAACCTTCTTATTGTGAAATAAATATGTAAAAAAAAAAAAAAAGTTTAGTTTTATTGATCACCAACTTGAACCAAACAAGTTCCATTGTCGCCATTAATACACCCAAGTTCCCTCCAAATCACGTACCTAAATTTGTTTGTTATTGAGTGACATGACCCACATCACTGCTCTACCCTTCAATCACTTTCACTCCAATGCTAACACCTACAAAATATTCTCATTATCATAATATAAAGTCTATTAACCATTCCAAGGGTTACCATATTTTTTAAGTCGTAAGCTAAGTCCTACAAACTCTTCAGTTTTCTTTACGATACTTTCATATATTTTGTTTCTATACATTATAAAAAGAGGTGACTAAAATTTGTTGATAATATAATATATAGTTTAACGATGTTGACATTGTATTAAAATGAAAAATGAGTAGACTAGGCTAATAGCAACGTGATGCGTGGGTAAGTGGAACCGCACACGTGGCGTAATCACTGATTAAAAAATTAGGTGTGATGTCATCGGTTGCATGGAGGAAATATACGTAGTACACTCAACACCTATTGATTGCTGCCACGTGCCAAAGATCCAATTGTACCCGACTTCTCCACATAGCACGTGTCAATTATCGATTCTTTAGTTTTGTACTGTAATTGTATTTGAGGGCCACTCATAATTTCTAGCCGACATCACAATTAATTTAAAAGGAAAAGAAAATATTCTAAAGTTTGGTTTTGCATTTGTGCCCCTGGATTTTTGTTATTATCATATCCACTCTGCCGTGCTTTAGTGTTTATTTATTTGTATTATAACCAAGACTTTTAAGACGATTTTGTACAACACAAAACATTAAGAAATGGTTGTGAAGTGAACTCAGCTCCGAATATTAATTATAGTTGATAAGTTAATTTTTTTTTATCTAACTCAATCCTATGTGCTATTAATCATATATAGAAAGCAATCTAATAATTTAAAAAGAGAAATAATAAGAATCAATCATATTTACTTAGTTTGGGTACGTATACAACAATAATGATTATTCAAGTAGCTAGCTTAACATGTAATTAAGTAGAGGACTTGAGTTCAATTAATGTTATTGAGCATTTATTATTCATTTATTTTGAACATCAATATAGTGTCCCACTTTTAAGTGTGCTATAGAGCAATGCCTTCAGTCTCAATCCACATTACCGAAGAAAGAAAGAGGAAGTGTTGCGAAAAGAAAGAAAAGAAAGTGAATTTGCAATTTTTGTTTCTGGGGACAAAACAGAAATAACGGGAAAGGTGAAGGAGTGAAAAAGAAAGAAAAATGGCCATTAAAATATTGCTTAGAAAAGATTTTGCTTTGACGATGAGAAACCTACTGTGACCTTATTTTAGTTCATTCCCTTTGAAGGTGTAAGATTTTGCATTTGTGGTGTGTGTGGTCTACACTTATTCCTCCATTTCCATTCATTAATGACAACCTCATAAAACACAAAACACACTCTCCCATGCTCATGAAACTCTTTGCTTTCACTTTGTTCTTGTCTCTTGCACACTGCTTTCCCTTCACTCGCTCCACTACACATAATTAAAAAACCCAACCCCACACGCTCACACGCACGCCATGTTCAACGATCCATTAATCATGAGTTCAACGAGCCATGGCTCAGAGGATCATGAAGAAGAAGATGAACAAGTAAGAGAAATCCACGCCTTAACACCAACTCACCCTCCCCACCCACGTGGCAGACCCTGGGATACCCTTCACACCCACCGTTCAAGCTCCCTCTCCGTCGCCAGCACCGACGGCGGCGCCTCCTCCTCCGACAACTTCACCACCATGAGCAGAGAGTTCAACGCCTTGGTTCTCGCAGGCTCCACCATCGACCCCGACAGCAACCGCAACCTAACTCCCGTCAACCAAAACAACGTGAACAACAACCTGGGGAGGATCAGAGAAGATGAGTTGATGGAAGAGACGAACCCTTTGGCAATCGTGCCGGATAACCACCCTCTGGACCCGGTTCCCTCGTCCCAAATGGGCGGTGGTGGTGGTGCACGTGAAGAGCACGTGTCGGTGCAGAGGGTGAAGAAGGAGGAGGTGGATACGAAGATATCAGCGTGGCAGAACGCGAAGGTTGCGAAGATTAACAACAGGTTCAAGAGAGAAGACGCTGTGATCAATGGGTGGGAGAGCGAGCAGGTTCAGAAAGCTTCCTCTTGGATGAAGAAAGTTGAGGTAACTTTTATTTTTCTTCCTTTTTTTATTTTTCTCTCGGTGTTACTTACTTACTAACTTACTTGTATCTTCATCTTCTTCCTCCTTTATTATATTTTATGTGTTTGTGTGTGGTGATTATTCTTGGTGGGTTGAATGGTTTCTTTGATGTTATGATTACTGTTATTACGCTTGAGACTGAAACAGGCTTGGATTCATTCATCATGGTCCAATCAGTACATGGTCAGGTTAACTTTGAAATTAAGAAGAAAACTTAGTAAGATTGGCTAGGAGTGATTGCAGCCATGATTCATGATTGCCTCATTATTAGTATTATTTTTATTATTCATTGATTTATATGTAGAAGAAAAGGTGGGGAATTATTTTCCCTTGGTTGTTGAGGAAACCACATTAGGAGGGAAAGAAAACTAGTACTAAAGTAACTATCTTTTTAATCATTTCATCGGTAAAAAAATATTAAAATATTTTTATGCATTGATGATTTGTTTATATGCATGCGTTCAACTGAGATTAAAGGGTGATTTTTTTTTGTATGGATGAATAGAATTATTCAGTGTACTTTTTAAGGAATGTTATAGATGAAAAAAAAAGTTTAACGAGACAAGTCGAATCCAACACTTATGTGTATTGCCACCCAAATGGGATAAACATTTACATATTTGTCCAAACAGTGTCAACCGCAGCAGGTACCTTTTGTATCTTGGTCGGATGAATGTTTTTGTTTTTTTTTTCATGCATTCCCATGGTATTGGTAATTTATAACAGCGCAGGTTCAATGTCCAAATCATGATAAGCAGACGGGGAAATCTGAGTCTTTGAAAAGTTGAAATAAGTTCTTTCTTCAACATTCAACCTCACATTTTTCACCTTCTCTCTTTTCCTTGCGTTTGCAATTTTATACTAAAACATCATTCACCTGCTATCAACTTCAATGATGGTATATTCTTTTGGTAGCATAACCTATAGTGATGTGAAAACTGCAATATTAAATGCCTTATTATTGAAGCTAACGAACGACTTTTACATTGACAGCAGAAAAAGGTAGAAATGTGTTACCCACCAGCAAGTACCAAACTATTAAACTATTTGATTTCATTCCATGCAGTAAAACAAAACGTTGACTAGACCAGATTTGGTTGTGTGTGCAGAGGAAGCTGGAGGAGAAAAGGGCAAGAGCAATGGAGAAAATGCAAAATGACATAGCAAAAGCTCATAGAAAAGCAGAGGAGAGAAGGGCATCAGCAGAAGCCAAAAGAGGAACGAAAGTGGCAAGGGTTTTGGAGATTGCAAGTCTCATGAGAGCAGTTGGAAGACCTCCTGCCAAAAAGTCCTTCTTCTAAAGATTTCACATTTCGAAAACCCTTTTGAAACAGAATTTTAGACATAAAGGAAAATAAGAATAAAAGAAAAACCAAATTGAGATAATATTACTTGATGGCATAGTCTATAAGAGCCCCTTTTCCTTTTTTGAATTGGCTAAAGGGTGCGGCACTATGAAAAGAAAGAAAGAAAAAAAAGTGCACATGAGGGATATGTGTCATATTATGTGAGAACCAATTGGAGTGTTTGTAAGTGATTGCAGTGTTTGAATGAAGATGATGAGTGGTGACACGCTTATTTGATTGTGGTGGTTAATAAGCACTTTTGTGTTTTGTACATTAAGATATTGCTTCTTTGAATCATCACTACCAAATCCTCATCTTACCTACCTAACCCTGCCACCTCCTCACCTGCATTACTACTCTTTTCTTTATATTTTCCAAATCATGAGATTATGGTTTACCAAACTCTGCTTCCATCTAATCTCTTGTTAATTCTTAAATCATGTCACATAAGACAAATCGTTTGTTCCTTGGCTTGTGAAGTTATGAGTTACAGTCCATTCTAAACATCTAAGTAATTGCATGCTTAACATTCTAGAATTAATGCACGTATGACTTTGATGTTATGCTGAGTTTTTTTCATCTGTAGGAGCCTAATATTTTTGAGAATACTTTTTAAGAAGAGATACGTATCATCACTGTATTAGTATGTTTGAATTTAAGTTTAAAAAATATTTAAAACAGATCAATTACAATTTATAATGTATCCGTTATAAAAAGGTTGTTAAAAAGTATCGTTAAAATTTTTTTTTCTATTACAAATAATCACTTAACCAAGAAAAAAAAATGGATATTACTCCTGCACACCTGTGCTATATAGAAATTGACTAAAATATCCTCTCTCACTATGCTATTTATACCACCTCTTATCACTGTTGCTCTCGTTTTCATCCCAATGTGACTGACTTCGAGATTTCATATAGATTAGAAATCAGACAGCTTTAAAATATATATAAGTAAATGACAAATTCTATTTTACAAACTAAAATTAAATTAAATTTCAAATTAATTTTTTAATATAGTATCTGAGTAATATATTAAAATCTATTTAAATAAAATTTGATAACTTTTGATATGTTGTTCTACTAATTATTTATTGAACCACCTATCACTTCATGTGTTCTAGAAAATTTATTTTGAAAACTCATTTTAGAAAACATGTTTTGAAAATTTTCAAGAGTGAATAATCTAGAAGTCACTTGAACTTGAACGTAACATGTCATTTTGAAAATAGGGGTGACGAAGAAATTATGGGGTGCAGGAAGCAAAGCCGAAAATTATTAGAAATTTAATAATCAAACCATTCAATGATATTTCATTGTGTGGCAGTTCATTCAAAAGCTATCTATAACATAGATGATCCAAAATTAAATATAAAAATTAATTTTAGAAAACTTTTTTTTGGTGGATAAAAAAATCTTTTTTCCTGTAACAAAAGTTGCAAGTTACCATCAACAGAATATATAATATAATGATTAAAAATAATCATTTTTTACCTTTCCTTATTGCCTTTAATATACCACTAATTTCTTTTTAATACTCAATTTAAGGAAAAAAAATCCTAATATCTAGTTAATGCTTACTAAAAACCTAAACATGTTTTATGCTTAATATTTTCTTAACGGATTATTTTTTTAAAAAAAATAATCTATTGGAATCAAATAATCCGTCATAAAATAGTCTACTTTCTATGTTCTGATTATTTTATGAACGAACGTAATAAGCACATATTATGATGATTAAGTTTTATTTATAATAAATGTAATTTTTATGTCAGCAAAATTTATAACCAGCATAAAAAAGACTTTTATATTTATAAAATTCTTACTGATGATGAGCGAATTAAAATCACTATATTAAGTTATCATAAAATGTTTTTTTTTTCCTTTATTTAGTAAGAAAGTTATGATTTATACATGAAAGTTGGATTGAATTTTCTTTTAATTTGATGAGCTGTCTCTGGTATAATTTTTTATATTTTATGAATATTTTCTTCTAAATTTCTTACAAAAGTTTGCAAAAATAGAGTATTTTCTATCATTTACAATTGTCAATTTTGATCGGTAAGTAATATCTCATAACTAATAAGTTACCATAAAATTTAAAAATTCGTACAAAATTTCTTGTAAAATATCCGAATAAATTTTCTTATAATAAAAATTTTACAGTAATTTTTCGTGCAAAAAAATCAGTTTAAAAAATAACAAGTACTTTTTCTCACAAATTTAAATCTCGCAAGTAATTCTCTGAATGACTTTAAATTCGCAAGTGATTTTTTGAAAAAAAAAAAACCTCCAAGTACTTTTTCCTGCAAATTTAGATTTGTAAGTATATTTTTTTTACTAATATTTTTGAAAAAAATCTGCAAATATTTCTTTATAATAAATGTTAAAAAATATATAATATTTATTTTCATATTATTTTCAAATGATAAAACAACTTATTACTGATTTAATTATTTTATTAATATTAATACCTAAAAATATAAATTATAAAATTAATAATTAAAATAATAATTGTAACAAAGTATGTAACATCCATTTTAATAGTATAAAATGATTAAATAAAATAGATTTAGCAAGAAAACATAAAGAACACTTTAAGAGAAGGTTTACATTTGATTAAGGAAAGCCTAATTAAGGTTCTAGACAAGTTTAAAATGATATAAAAACATACCTCAAACATTAATTATCTCTCATTTAGAGATTTACCTATGAAAACCTCAATTTAGACTAAAAACTAGTCCAACAACACTATCTATTTCCTACTTTCAACTTTACATTAGATTTATACCTATAGAACTTCAAAAGAGTAGCATAAAAAATTCACACCATTATCAAATCACAAGCATACACTGAAATATTCATCAATAAACAATTATTCATTCATCAATACACAACATCACTCAAAAAACATTTCAATTAATATCATATTCAACCAAGCATAAATTTCACTACCTATCAAACACAAATTCATATTTCTCATACGAAAATTAAAACAAATATTAACTTTCCTTACCTGACAGAAGACTAAACTGTTCTAAAAAACCTAAAACAACTCTAACGTACAAGAATTCCTATTTGCTCCTACGAACTACATAAACACGGTCAGGATACACCGTTATGACCATTGATCAATAGATAGTCTTATAAAAGACTCAACTTTACATGTAAAACAAAAGAGAGCTAGAATGCAAGGAAAACAAAACTAACCAAAAAATGAGCAGAAAACCAATTTATTATATTTGAGAAAATGATTGATTAGACTTGAAAATCTCGTCGCGAGGATCATTTAAGGTGATCTCTGGTAACAGATGACTAAAATAATAGTCAAAGAACTCTAAAAAAGTGATTTTTAGAGAAATTGTATATTTTAAAATAATGAAATTTATTCTTCACATAATTATTTATATTAAAATATTTTTATATTAAAATAATTGAGTCTCGTTATTTTTAAACCATCATTGCTTCTAAAAATACTATTTTTTTTAGTTTTTTACACAATCAAATTTCATAAATAAACCTTTGATTCACATTTTAATAGTGTCTTTCTATGATGCTTATTTCATAGAATTGAAATCACATAACAAAAATGTGAGAACTTGCAGAAACAAAATAAATAAACAAATTTCAATATGTTTCTCTTCAATGAAATAACACTATAGATAGTTATATTATCATCTAATACAAATACAAAATGAATAATTATAAACAAGAAAGTGGAAGCTACAACACGGGGAAGGAAAGCATAAGAAATAAATATTTCAGTAGTAGCTCCATGATTACATTCAATCGTGCAAACAAACCTAATGATATAAACTTCTTGTAAAGAATAAAGAAACCATCGTGTAAAAGCAGGTATATACTATCATGTGTTTCTTACACTGTCACTTACTTTTTTAGATAAAATTAGTGATACACATGAAATAATATTTTACAAAGAGCTACTAAAGTGCAGACAAATAGCACCAACACATTCAAAACAAATTATGCCATTCTTAAGGTTCACAAAATAAAACAATAATCAGTACAAAACATAACCTTCAGTGTGGTTCCCAACACACTTTTCACAAACTCCTCAAAAGAAAAACCTCCGGTCCCAACACAACTCTTCTCATGAACACTAAGTAAACAAATAGACAAGCTGAATTCAGTGACTATGGCAAAAAAAGTATACAGAAGAAGCTAGAAAATCTCTGAATTACTAATTTTGATATACAGAGTCACATCAATGGATTTGCATGAAAATTTTCAGATTACAAAAGTAGCATATGGTGAAGAAATTTTCTTAAGATGCATCTATTTTTATGCTTAGAAAGGATAACTCCTGTATGAAGCAATGATCACAGACAGAAAGAATCATTAATTATCTATCAGCTGAATCTGTAGTAAGCAGCCAATGTATTTTGATTCTAATAACTAAGGTTCCCAGAAAGAACGAAGGATGTAACCAAGGGTTATAAAACCATTAGAAAACTTGCCTTTGGTTTAATACATTAAAACCAAAATAAGATTTTGCAAGAGTACAACAGAAATGCTTCCTTTGGTTACCCTAGCTCGGAGTATAAAGGTTTAAGCAGCTACTATTATAACAAATTTAAAAACACGTGCACTGATTAAGATCACGTACTTCTGACCAAAGCATAGGTTTTTGTGGGTTTGTATCAAAACTATATATGGAAATTTTCTTACTAAAAATAACCTTTTGAATGTTTTTTCCTATTGTGTTAATCAATTTTCTCACATCCAACTTCTAATCAGCTTAACTAATAAATTCCACGCTTGCAATCTAAAAATATTAGCTAAAGTTTAGGTATTCTGTATGAGGCAACATAAATCACGAGTGGAGACATCTTTCATCATTGCTACTATAGAAAAGCATCGGTGCCGACACACTGTTAAATATGAAGATGACATATGGCAGGATGATATGTCTACTTTTGGCAAATTCAATCAACAAACCAAAAAGGAATCATTGAATTTACCCAAAGGAGACATCAGAGATCATTAAAATCAAGAATCAAGATATCATGGACACTAGACCCGGGACATTCTACATTCTCCTTGACAGCAGGGAAGAACAATTTTCCAATAGCAACTATTGTAACATCAAACTTACCTTTTTCACACACCAATTTTTCATTATGTCTATCCTTTCATCATATCTCTTGTCACACTTTTTCTCTAACACCTCTCTCTTTCTGTATATGTGTACAATTTTTTTTATGATTATACGTTCAGTACTTATGAGAGAAGTTATCTCATTTCTATAGAAGCTCAATAACATTAATTCAAGTATTCTTCATCATATATATGAGAAATCTATTTTCATTTTCAAGATGGTAAAGTCAAATATTTCCAGCGTTTTTTTGAAGCCTGAATATATGTTTCAACTATCCTAGCTTGACAACAGTGTTTTTATTTTTTTTGCTTGATGAAGCATGAATTTTAAGCAATATCTGCAACTAGTTAATAAAAAGAAAGTTGGAATGTCTCCTGAAAATCTGACAGAAGGCCTTGGACCACTGTTTTTGAGGCCATAATCAGATTCAAACGCATCTTACCAATTATGGCGAAGATAAAGCACACTGCAAATGCCTGTCAATGGTTGTTTTCTACATCACTTTTCTTGGTCTTGTTTATTTCAGTGTTCTGTTGGTTTGTCTTTTTACATTCCAAATTTTCTGTATTTTGCTATAGCATGCCAATTCATTTCCATGAAACAACTACAATCAGTGCTTCTCAGCACTAGGGACATGCCCAAATGGTATCTATTATCGTTGCATTTCCCTAACTGCACCAGGGTAATCAGACAATGTTTGATTATAGGGTTGTATGCAGAAATTTCTCCAGAGAACTTTTAGAAGAGAAAAATGAAAAAAAAAAACGATTTTTCCGTTAACTAAAATTAATTTATACATAAATTAAAACACGTTGTAGAGTTGAAAGTACAGAAGAGAAGTTTCGTAAAAGCAACTCATTAGATTGATTGAAAATGATATAAGATACAAACGAGAGTGGGAGTTCTATAACCAATCACCAGTATTGATTAACAACAAAAAGATGAATTGTAAATGTGCTGAAAATAATTTAAGTCTCGTATTTGGATAACAATAATAAAATTAAACACTTCTGTATACATATATTACCTTAAAAGGTTTTGAGTTAAAAGTTATCTTTATCTAGTTACACCCCTTTCAACCCCTAAAAAAAAAAAAAAATCCTTTGGTTTAGGCCTTTAAAGGCATACAATTAGTTTATAATAGTTTTCCTTTGATTTTGGCCTTTAAAGGCATGCAATTGGCTTATAATAGTTTTCCTCATTTTAAACATAATGATAACACTTGATGAAAACTTGAAATATATAAATTTTCTTCACGTGCACGTTATCTATAAAATGGCACAAAGAGTAAAAACCAAGCAGCAAGACATTTTGTCAATTTCAAATCGTTCTAGAATCAAACTTGCATTTGCAAGACCGTAGTCATATTGACCCCTTCTTTTTGGTTTTTTATAGTATGAACCCAATCGATTTTATGTTAATGGGCCAAATTAACTCCAACACAGAGTTACTAAATCGATTCAACAGAATAATTAGTAAAATAAATTAAATTTGACTGGTCATTTAAGTCATTGATCAATTATACACTTAACTTGATTAAGAACCTTTGTGAAGATTAGTATAAATTAACTTGATAATCACAGTCACAAGGTGATGATGAGTCGTAATTAGATTTAAGGTAAATAAAAAACTATTAGAATCTGTATAAATAGATTCAATGTTGTATTTAATATTGGAGTAATTGAATTCTTTCTAACTTAAACATCTTTAATACTTTTTTTAGATACCATCCAGAAATTTATCAATCTAAGACTACGTCAAACCGAACAAAACAAAAAATTTAAAAGAAAAAGAAAAGGAGAAGAAAATTGAAAAGCAAATCAATTTAAAGTTATTAATACTGATTCAATAGAAAGATATTAATTCTTTCCAAAAAGTTCAGTCAATACTATACATAATCATCACTAGAACCTTTGAACCCGTGACCACACCCAAAAACTGTAGAAAGAAAATTACAGGCTGCGTCACTTTCAAGTTCTGTGATTCCGGCACAAGCTTAGTATGAACTCATTGAATAGAATGAACTGTTATTTTGGAACTTGGCAACTATAGGATAATTTTAGGAGCTAAAAACAAGCAAGGAAAGTTCCAAGTGATGTATTTCAAACGCAATACGTGTAAATCGGAGTCTGTTTAATAATCTCAATTTGCAAAAAGAAGCTTCTATGAAACACCCTTTTTGTCAACAGATATTGTAAATGGTGTTGTTGGATGGGAAGAATAAGCCAGAAGTGATAAGTCATAAGCCATCATAGTAGACCCACAGAAGAATTTTGTTTATATTTATATGCCATCGTATATGAATCTTGCACACATCATGGACTATGTCATCTTTTCTCTGGTTGGATCATCTTCATTTAACTAAACAAAGTTGACTTTAATGGTTTTGACACCTTCTAGAATCTAATTAATCATCACTTTCTTTCATGTTGATATATAGTTTATATACATGCCATTGTTGACTGCACTAATACAACTATTCACACAAGAATCTGGTTCGGCATAAGGGGAGGAAATGCATGTTACCCAATCTTACCTTATCCACTAATAAATATAGAAACTTGGTATCTACAAATTTAATAATGTTCTTGGTTTCTGCTTTCATTTATTCGGTTGTGAACTTACATTATCTTCAAAATAATTCTCCAATTAATAGAATGGGTATTTTGCTGAAATCTTTCTTTCTATTTTTCGTTTAATCAAAATGGCTATGTACCAAAAATAAACAATTTATTCATTTCTTAAAAATTTATGTGTATACCACTTTAATCGATTTTAGTATAAAAAACTCTCCTCCTTTTTCTTTGTCCTCAGTAACTAGTTCTGAACTCGTCGACTTTTTATTTGGTTACGTGAATTTATTGACTTTAAAACTTCAATAATAATAAAAAAAAAGGATTTTGAATTTATTGACTTATATATATAAAGTCACATTGGGGAACTAAAAAATATTTTCGCATCATGTTGGGAATGTTTTTGACTCAAATGTATATTATAAAAGATATATGATTACTTGATTAAAAAACATTGAATTTTATTATATATTTAGTGTACAATTATATATTTAGAACTCAAACTTAAAACTCTTAATTAAATTAAAAAATTTCCACACTGATTAATCAACATGTTTACCAATCATTGATTTGGGTGATAATGTAAGCTTTGAATATAATATTTTCAATTTGACGGGAAATACTTTATAAGATACTGTTTATCTAGCCTTTTAAAACAATACTATTTATCTCCATTAATTCTTCTCATGGGAGCACTGCTTTGCAAATATTTAAGAATAAGGATGTTGTAGAAATATAAAATTGTATTCAGAGAAATTATAATTGTAAAATTAAATTACATTGAAATTGTTTAAATGGTCAATGATATTTAGTTAAGACTATTTATATTCTAATTACTTATATTTAATTCTTGGGAAATTTCAAAATCTATGGACATGAGATCAAATGATTTTAAGACATTTATTATGATATTACATGATTTTATTATAATTTTATTTTACTTATCATTATAATTTGGTTCCTCTAAAATTGAAAAAAAGGGTACTTTAACGTATTTATAAATATTAATGAAATAAAAAATTTAAACTGTAATTAATTGTATCACAATTGTGTAATCACTATTTTTCTAATTAACAATATAAGTATATTGTATCTTCTAGATTATACTAGACTTTAGAAGAGTACAAACAAATCTTTAACATTAATAATCCGACCGAATTTGGTTTGTCTGAATTCAATTGGATTTTAGCCCAAATTTTCTTGTTTTTTTTGGGTTGATGATGCATTTAGGTCATAGCTTAGGTTTTGAAAATGAAATCAACGTGATATCGGTTTCTACGAAAACATTTAAAATAGTTTTATATATCGTGTAATTAATCATTTGACAATAATTCGTTAAAAGTCGTTTTTAAATAACAAAATTTAAAATTGACTTCTAACTAATTATTTACAAATAAGCAAATTCTATTGACCACAACAATTTTTTTTTTTTAAGTTAGAACCCGAATTAAAATCAAGAGATGGATTAAATAGAAAACACGTTTTAATTAAAGGATATAAATAATATTTGTACTCATTAAAATTATTGTTAGTTTCATAATTTAAGTCCTATCATTATTTTTCTTTTTTTATAACTACTGTATAAATAAGCATAATCTTCTATATAACTAAAATGCAAAATCAATATTTTGAACGTGTAAATTATTTTTTAATTTTGATACAAACTAATAAATATTTTAAACATGTAAGGTATATTTTAGATTTCGGATAAATAGTTTATATTATGACGGAATATTATTTTTAATTACTATATAACATTTTAAAATATTAATATTTATTTATGAAAAAAAATTAAAGTGACACACAGATATTGATAATTCGTTAGAAAATTAAATACAAAAGTAAAAGTAATAGTTTGATATAGTCTATACAGTGATTTTTAGTTACCAAATCAAAATAAGTTTTAAATTAAAGTTAAGAGTTTTCAAATAAATAAAAGCTCAATTAATGTATGAGATCAGTATAAGACACAATGTGGTTTTAGTAGAGAAAAGAAAATGATAATTTTATAATATTTTATGCAAAAAATATGATGTGTAGTGTCACCATGTCTCGCGCCAGAAGAATATTAAAATTTAGATGAGTAAATAAATTAATATCCTTTTGTTTTTTTTTCATAAATATCCATATTCATTTACAAAAAATAAATCATTAGGATAACATTTTTTTATGGAGAGAAAAATAAGCTATTGAATATGTTAAAGTGAAAAATAAAATACTTTGTGGAAACCATGTTTCCATATGAAAACTAATGACAATCATTAAAAGGTTTCTAGTTTCAATATACAATTAATGAGAACAATTGATAAAAGCACTTTTGTTTATTATAAATATTTTAATTATATCAAGAGAATTTAGACATATTAGATATATAAAAAATCATTTTAATATTTATGCGAATAGATAAACATAAGCAACTTCTTTCATTAAAAAGTTGGCTGGTAGAAAAAGTATAGTACCAATCATTGACAATTCATATGAAATGGACTTATCATTTTATTTTTAATATTTTATGTAATTTTTGTTGTTGAGAATTGATGCCACCTTCGGTAACAAAAGAAAAAAAAAAATAATGTGATTATTTCCATGTCCTAATTTAAACATAGAGTGAAGAATGTGTCTGAACTTTAGGAATACATAATTCTTTTATCATTAAATGAAAAAATAACCATTGATCTGATTTTCTTTAAATTGGAAAGAGAGGAAAATGAGAACATGAGATAAAATCATTTTGAATCATAATGTAATCTTCATATTTTAACTCTATCAATTAAGTCTATTTGATATTACACATACATACTTTTACCTTGTGATTGAACGAGGAATTTTAATAATTCAAAGAATTTGAAATACATAATATTTAAATAATTTATAATAATTTTTTTAATTTTTTAAATAATTGTTTAGATGGAATAATTAGAATATATTTAAATTTTTTGTTTGGATAAAATAATCTAATTTTTATTTTAAGATAAACTTAATTCTATTTTTGAATCTGAATTAAAGTAGTTTGCTTTTTTATTTAGAATGTTTTATTTTGACTTTTATTTTGAGTTAATTTTTAAATATTTTATTAGATTGACTAGACTCGATCTTTAATCTAAATCAACTTGTCTTGAGCTTCAACTAAAATCGATTGATTTCAATCTTCACCTTAAGTCGACTAGACTCATCTTTTATCGTAAGTTCACTTGGCTCAAACTTCGATACAAACTAAAGTCAGTTCAACCTTTAATTCTAACTTACTCAACTTGACCTTTGACACATTGGCTCAACCATCAGCTCATACCAACTCGGCTGGATCTTCGATTTGAGCCAACTCATCTCAACCACCGACTCATGTAGACTCGACTAGACTTTTAGTTAAGATTGACAGGACTCGACGTTTGCCAGACACTATATGACTTTTGATTGAAACTGATCGACTCAACTTTCTCCTAAATAAACTCGAGCAAAAAAATAAAATTTCAAATTTCTTATAACATTTAAAATTATTCTCCTTTATTATTTTGGAACACATTCCAAAATTTATTAAATTTAAATTTCCTTTTAACTACTTTACCTAAACAAATTATTTTAAAATAACTAATTTAAAATTTTTTAAACAAGTAAATTATTCTTCTAAATTACATCCAAACAAAATATTAGTGTCCTAAACTTTAATGCTTCCGATAGACTTTTCAAAACATCAAAATTTACGATTTTAGCATTCTAAACATTTTATGAATCTTGGCAAAATGATTAAAATTACATCATCACCATGAGTAAAAGGACACCATTAACATAAGAGAATTTAAGAAATTAAAAAACTGGATATTTGCAACTAGATAATTTAATTGACACAATTGAAACATGAGAATTAAAATCTCGCAACTGTAATTGTGTAAGAGGAAAGTACAATATATAAGCATAAATAATATTTTAAATTTAAACAATAAAATATATTAAAATTTAATTTAATTTTTTGGTGTGGTTGTTAATTGAAAATGATTTTCTTATAGTTTTGAATATTGTTAGATTTCTAAATAGCGGCATTTTCAGGATCCCCTAAGTCAAATTATTGTACCTGCAAAATTGGAAAAAAACGATCCTTCTTTTCATGAACCTAACCACTTATATTAATGTTTTTTTATAGCCTTGTTTAAATGAACCCACATGTAATAGAAGGTGACCTAAATTTGCCTTTGCATTTAACACTCCACCAACCTTAGCAACAACTTTCTTCATACTTCCTATCTCACATTCTTCATCATACTTTCTCTCTATCATTATATTTTCATAAACTTTAACCTTCTTTTAATATTTTTTTTTTAATATTTAATATATTGAACATGCTAATAACATTGTTTTCCTTTTTTTTATGCTTGAATACTAATATAAAAGTAGTTAACTTTTGCATCACTTGACAGACACTATCTTATCTGTCTCAATTTTAATACTATCTAGGTTGACTACTCTAAATATTTACACAACCTAACTTTCTTTCATTACTTTCAAACACAATTTCTATTTATACGAAAAAGTCGTGTTAGAATATATGCTTTCTTCTTTTTCTTTTGAAATAAATTTAGAAAAGGGTACATAAACATTCTCTAATTAAGTTATTTATTCAATGATTTAAAATAATCTATATACAAAAATTAAAATTAAAATGTTTCTTTAATCAAAATCCCTCTTATATAATATCTCACTTGTGCACATATTCACGTAAAGAAAGTTACATACCTTAACGTGTGTATACAATAATACACATCATATATATACATATTATTTCTATTTTAAAAGCTATTCTTATTTAAAACGTTTCTTTTTCTATATAATTAAAGTAACTTAAATGTTTCAACAATTATTTGATTTTCCAATTATACTTCAAATTTTCTTAGACTCGGATGACTTAAAGTATACACGGATTGAATAAGAATCTATTCACAAGTTTGACTAAAAAATGTTAAAAATGCTAAAGTAATTTTAATAAAACTAAATAAATAAAGACGAAAAAGATAAAAATATATATTTAGTGGTGGATATGGCGGCGGCATTGAAAAGAGTCATGTTTTGGTTCCGCCAGAATTGAATGACCAGCAACGTGGCAGGATATAAGAGGTTAAAGGGTATTAGATTTTGTTTGAAGAATAGAAATAAATTTAAACTTTTTAGGTAAGAGCAGTGAGTCTTTGCACTATGTTCACCGAATGGCATTCTCGTTATTTCAGCAAATTGAAGAGGGCAGTCAAAGCAACTCTCACTCGTAATTACCACTCACTCCTCCAATAAAAAAAATATTAATATTAAAATAAAAATAAAATCAACTGGAGTCACCTTCCCCAAGTAGAGGGAGGGAGAAACATACGAAATAAAATAAGAAAATAATAATAAATAAAAGAAAATGAAAATGAAAATGAAAAGGAAGACGAAGTCGCTGCGAAACAAGTTTGACCCTCTCCAAGTTAAGTTCCATCCTCTTTCCTCCTCAAACACGCGCAAAATTCATAATCATCGTCGTTCTTCGATTCTTCATTCATCAAATTCGCAAAACCCTTCTCATAAATCACCCTCTCACCCTAATTCCATTTCACTCCACCTGCTTTTTTCATTTTTTTTTGTTAACTCTCCTTTTTCTAGCCTTCGTTTTTTTTTTCTTCTTTGGGAGAAAGGTTTGATCCTCAGATCTGAGGAACCTCGTCGCCACCGAAGATGGGTATCTGCTGCGCGAAGCCGTCCACGGCGGAGGAAGCGGGGAACAAGAAGGGCAAAAAGGGGAAAAAAGAGAACCCCTTCGCTATCGATTACGGGTTTAACAACAGCGCCAACGCCAACGGCTCCAAGCTCACCGTTTTGAAGTCTCCCACGGGCCGCGAGATCGAGGCCCGCTACTTGCTGGGCCGCGAGCTGGGCCGGGGCGAGTTCGGCGTCACGTACCTCTGCACGGACAAAGAGAGCGGCGAGGAGCTTGCCTGCAAGTCCATTTCGAAGAAGAAGTTGAGGACCGCCATCGACATCGAGGATGTGAGGAGGGAGGTTGAGATCATGCGCCACTTGCCGCAGCATCCCAATATCGTCACCTTGAAGGACACCTATGAGGACGACAATGCCGTTCATCTCGTTATGGAGCTTTGCGAAGGCGGAGAGCTCTTCGATCGCATCGTTGCGCGTGGCCACTACACCGAACGCGCCGCCGCCGCTGTCACCAAAACTATCGTCGAAGTCGTTCAGGTTCGATCTGGTGCCTTGATCTGGTTTTTTCCTCTCGGTTTTGCCTTTTTGTTGTTAGGTTTGGGTTTTGTGTTTTGTCCTATGAAACGGAGAATTGATGTGCGGGAATTGAAACCTGGCCACGACCAAAAAAAGTTGGAGAACTCTGGGTTTAACGGGGGTCTCGAGATTGAGTTTGGATACTGGTAAATCTACATCCGAGGGAGACTTCGATTTGCCTTTTATTTTAAACAATGGATATTTTGGAAATAGAAATGGTAATGATAGAAAACAAGTTGGAATTTGTCCTGGTTTAGTTGGTGTTTTGAATTCGAGTTCTGGATTTACTACTCAGAACATGAACTTTGTTACTTGTAAATGTTCTTGAAGATATGTGTGGTACTGGAAAAGAAATTGAGCAAGGTTATCTCTAGCGGAGGATACTTGAGGCCTTTTACCAAAATTTTAAAATGGAATTTCATAAGTGGGGTTTGCTTGGTTGCGTTTGGGTTTGTGAGCTATTTTATGAAGGTTGTGTGGTTGCTTTTTTTTTTTTTGCAATAAATGGTTGTGTTATGAGCTGCGAATCGGGAACCTGGTATTTGAAGTAATTTGTTTCATTGAGCGTTGTTTGTTTTTCTGTTTGTGTGCTGTGGGGAGCCTTTACTCTGATTTTTGTGCTGATGTGGAGGTTTGTTTGATGTTACGTTTCAGATGTGCCACAAGCATGGCGTGATGCATCGGGATCTTAAGCCGGAAAACTTTCTATTTGCAAATAAGAAGGAAACCGCAGCTCTGAAGACTATAGATTTTGGGTTGTCAGTGTTCTTTAAACCAGGTAATGCTTTTAACTGGTGGATGAATTGCTTAATGATGTTGCTTTATTTTATTTGTATTGTTGCAATGATTCTTATAAGGATGCCTGAAACTTTGCCGTTATTTTTCCAGGGGAAAGATTTAATGAGATAGTTGGAAGTCCATATTACATGGCTCCTGAGGTATTGAAGCGCAATTACGGACCAGAAGTAGATATCTGGAGTGCTGGAGTAATTCTATACATCTTACTTTGTGGTGTTCCACCATTTTGGGCAGGTTAGCTTTGTCATACTGATGATGTTTTTCAGCTTTTCAGATACCGCGATATTAAATTCTCCACTTTTAAGTTACTAAGGAGTCAATGCAACCAATGTTTATCGTGTACTGTGATATGATCATACTTTATAATTAAGAGAAATTGGTGGAAGAAAAACAAATGGATGATTAAGCATTATTATTGATTCATTTGCATGATTTGTCATACAAGTATGATTGAGATGCATAGGTGGCTAATTGCATTGATGGAAGGGGTATTATTCCCAGTAATTCATGGGCAACTTTCTCTTTTCTGGTGTGAATAAAGATGTTTCATTTGTATATACAGTGTCATTCTTACGTTTTGTAATTTTCTTACTCTGTATTTTCTTTTTATGCGTGGCATTAGAAGAGTAAAGATTTAAGAAACTTAATTGCTCATTCATTTCCCCATCACTTCAGTCCTATTTCCTTTTATTATTATTTGTTGCCTTTTGTGTCTGATTAGTTTGATTTTCTAATCGTCTCTCTTCCTGTTTTTGTAAAATGAAGAAACTGAGCAAGGAGTTGCACAAGCAATCATACGATCTGTTGTTGATTTCAAAAGGGACCCATGGCCTAAAGTTTCTGATAATGCGAAAGACCTTGTGAAGAAGATGCTAGATCCTGATCCAAGGCGGCGGCTAACTGCACAGGAAGTGTTAGGTAACATACAATTTAGATGAAATCTTGAGAGATGAAGAAAAGTATAGATTGTTCATAAAATTTTCTGCTCAGCATAATGGATTACTTTTTCCATTTAAATTTTTCAAAATTGAAATACCGGGAGAATAACATTTCTTGTTAACTAAATGCAGATCATCCGTGGTTACAAAATGCGAAGAAAGCTCCTAATGTTTCTTTAGGCGAAACAGTCAGGGCAAGGCTCAAGCAATTTTCTGTAATGAACAAGCTTAAGAAAAGGGCTTTAAGGGTAATGTTCGCAACAATATTTCAATACTTATCATTGAATCGAATATCTAAGACTTTCTAATTCAGGATTACTCATTTTTTTTTTCTTAATGGTTGATATTTCTTTCTAACAGGTGATCGCAGAGCATTTGACAGTAGAAGAAGCTGCTGGGCTAAAAGAGGGATTCCAGCGAATGGATATAAACAACAGAGGCAAAATTAACATTGATGAACTACGAGTAGGGTTGCATAAATTAGGCCATCAAGTTCCTGATTCAGATGTCCAAATTCTTATGGAAGCTGTGAGTAATAATTACTATATCACCCTATATCTGGAATTTTTTCTCCACAACTAATATTTAAAGTATTACGTACCTTTTATAAAAGATTGGGGTCTTTTTTTGCGTACTTTCTTTTCAATATGCCAAACTAAACTGCAAACATCACAAGGTTACTGATTCTTTAGCATGCTATGCTTTATAATAATTCAGTCACAAGCAGGTGTGCTTGAAAGAAACTTCATAATTAAAAATGCTACATCGTTGTTTGGATTTTGTTAAATCATATTATAGAACACGAACTTAGAAGGTTGTCTTGTTCACTCCTAACCTATGGGACTGTTTTTACAGGGTGATGTAGACAGGGACGGACACCTAGATTATGGAGAATTTGTAGCTATCTCTGTTCATCTGAGAAAGATGGGAAATGATGAGCATCTTCGAAAAGCCTTCCAATTTTTTGATGAAAACCAAAGTGGGTATATTGAGATTGAAGAACTGCGTAACGCGTTATCTGATGATGTTGAAACAAACAGTGAAGAAGTTATCAATGCAATTATGCATGATGTGGACACAGACAAGGTCAGTACATTTTCACACAGTGGATAAATTTCTTTTTGATTGATTTTTGTCTGGTTGAAATGAAAAGGTCGCTTCTATTTATCTTCACCCACATGGTGCTGAATAGTGATCTTAATAAAAAGTGTTATAATTGATGTTTTGGTGATGAAATTGCAGGATGGAAGAATAAGTTACGATGAATTTGCTACAATGATGAAGGCTGGGACAGATTGGAGAAAAGCATCAAGACAGTACTCGCGAGAGAGGTTTGCGAGTCTGAGTCTGACTTTGATGAGAGACGGGTCATTGCATTTAAACAATGAAAAAACGGAGGGTAGATGACCACTTTAGAAATGCCAATTTTACTTTGGAAAAGGAAAAATGATAAAGAAGTCTTTTATTTTATTTTTTAATTTTAACTTCTCTTGATTGTAATTCTTTTCTCTATACCCCATTCTTTAAAAAATGGGTGAAAAAAAGTTAGGATATTGGATCCAATAGTGTTTGTGATTTGAATTGTGCCTCTTTGGTTTGTTGAGGTTGTTGTTGTAGGAGATAGAAGAGGGGAGTGGTGGACAACATTGGACAATTTTTCATTTGTGGCTGTAAATATTTTAAAATTATCATGCTTTGTATTTCATTTGCCAATTTTTACTCAAACCCATAAAATCATCACCAAAATCGATTATTCATAGATATTCAGGCAAATGATATCTAGTAAATAAACACGTCTTTTATTGTACTTTTGCTAAAGCTTAGTTTAGTCAGTTGATTTTGTTGATGAAAAAAAAGCACAGCAGAATGCTTAAGAGATTAGACATCAACCAAGAGGAGAGTGAACTCAGATATTTAGAAAAATTGTGTTTTTTAAAAGTTTTCTCTTTTTATAAATTGATTTTACAAATAAATTTGATAACAAAAATAAAAATACAGAGTATATGAAAAGAAAAACATTGCATGAATATTTTATTGTGGTTTGAATTACCATATCTTATATTTAGTTGTTAATATTTGGTTAAAATACCTTTTTAGTCCCCAAGTTGGGGTGGAAATTTTCATATTGTCCCCGCTTTCAAAAATGAGTGCATTTGGTCCCCATGTTTGCAATTTTGAGTGCAATTGATCCCTTCCGTTAAGTCCATGGTAACGGCGTTAAGAGTTAAGTGACTGTGCATGTTTTGTGGCAGCAAATGTTATCCAACGTGAGATAAACCTTTTTTTTAATAATGACAGATGTGATTAAATCATTTCTAGGCTTTAAAAAAACGAAAAAAGTGATTTGCCCTAGTAAATTCACTTCGAACATGAGCTGAAGTAGGGGAGCAGAAGAGCATTGGAGAAGTTGAGGTCAGGTCATCTTTGTCCTTTGGCTGAAATTCTTGCTCTGTTTTATGAAGTTATGTCATTGTGAGGTGGGTGCCCTAACTTGGCTGTTTGGGAATGGGTTTTTGTTGTAGGTGTGGTCGAAGCTTTATTGTCTCCATACATTCCAGCAATGTCAATGAATTAGTCTTCTACTTGGTCATGGGGGAGCTCTCGTAGTGCTTCGTCTAGAGGAGCAATGGTGGGAAACCAGGTCTGCTATTGTGGAGAGGGAGCTGTTTTAAGAGTCGCGAAAACAGTGAAGAATGAGGGCAGACATTTTTGGGGTTACCCTAATTACAAGGTTTGTTATTTTGGTTTTGTTTGTAAATTTTGGGTACATTAGTTTGGTGTATGATGACATGGTTTTGGTTGTTTGATTGGAACAGCGGAGTAGAAACGAAGAAGTCAGAGGATGTAATTTCTTCAAATGGCGAACTGAAGAATATATAGATGAAAGGGATACTACAATTGCATGGCAAAGGAGAAAGATTAGTAGTTTGGAAAAGTCAGTGTTGGTTTATCAGAAAAGGGAGAAAGTGTTGTTGGGGTTGGTATGTCTGATGGGGATTGTTATCATCATCGTTGTTTGTCTTTTGTTTTAAATTTGTAAAAGGTTGTTGGGTTGTTGTAATGAAGCAATGTAGACAGTTTCTGTAAGATGGAGACAGTAACAACCTAAAATATCAGTAATGACAATCAGTAACTTTATTTCAATTGAGACTTCAAGCAACTTTATTTCATAAAATTGAATGTGTTGAAGCACTTAAACAACAAAGAAACAGATGACACCCAAAAGTCAGTGGTGCACTTCCAATTTTCAAGCAACTTTGATGGTTTGGAAGATGATTTTGCAGATTTGTTGAAAACTAACCAAATAAACAGTGCACACAAGTTTCTAATGATGAAATACACTTGAACAAACGGTTAAACAACACTGAAACACATTGGATCACCAAATCATTGTGTCAATTGCTTAAAATGCAGAAAAATGCATGAAAAAGTGATGCAGAGTTGGTAAAAACAGCAAAGGCAACTAAAAACAGTGAAACTCTCAATAAAACATAAATTCAGCAACTCAACCACTCTTTTTTAGATTTAATGATAAATACTGATTTGCAGCACTTGAAACATGAATAATATTAGCAATTAAACTTGTCTCAAGCATTAAAATCAATAAAAGTGGACAAACATAATGTGCACATATGAAACCATGAGCAGCTTTTGATGCAGAATTGTGAAAACTGATTTTGATAAACTCATCAACTCAATTTGCAATTTTGTGATTGATATGAGTTACTATCATGTTAAACACATTCCAACACAGTAAACAAACTTGGACAAAAGCTGAAATCACGAAAAATCTTAATGAAAACAGTAAACCAATTTTCTGCAGAATTTTGACTTGAAAACAATGTGCAATGCTTGTAAGCTTCAATGATCAAAGATTTATAGATCAATATCAGTAACAACCTAAAATAATAGTATAAAATCTGACACAAGGCAATATGAGTAATAATTCCATAAGACTATCGAAAACATGATCTGTCATTGAGTGCCAAAATACATATCATTAAGTTCACAAATGATACAAAACATGAGCTGTACTTCAGTCCAAAGCTCATTTCGAGATTAACAATTCTAAACAAAATACAACCAAAAGTAATGGGTTCAACTGATTGAGTGCAAAGCTCATGACAGATTAAGTACAAAAAGTTTAAATTATATCTCCAAAATACAACACAAAGGTCTTCAACAACAACATGTTTTCACTAAAGTGCTGTGCTAGTGTGATTATCAGTAATGTGACTTTCTTGAGTAGGTTGTTCAACTGCTTGACTAGCTTGAGTGGGGTGTGCTGTAGGTTGTTCAGTTGCTTGAGTTCCTTAAGTTGCTTGAGTTGCTTAAGTTGCTTGAGTTGCTTGAGTTGATTGAGTGGGGTCTGATGTAGGTTGTTCAGTTGCTTGAGTTCCTTGAGTTGGTTGAGTGGGGTCTTGCTGCTCACTTGGTTGAGTAGGGTCTGTTGTAGGTGTTGGGTGTTGTTGTTGAGTTGCTTGAGGGCAATTGGGTCTTCTATGCCCTACTTGTCTACAACAACTACATCTCTTTGGGATTCCAGCTTGTCCAAGTTGTGTATCGTCTCTCTTTTGCTCCTAGCTTTCCAATCTTCTTTTTTTCCTTGGTCTACCAGGCAAGACCCGATTTGGAGGTGGCAAAATATCAGGAAATTGAGTCCTTTCCCATAGCTCAGGTCCATTGAGAGGAAATATTATTGGGATATAAGTTTCCTCATAAGTGGAGGTTCTAAACCAAATAGGCAAGTAGTCTTCTGGAGTGATGTTTAAAAACCTCATGGTTGTGAGTGCATGGCAGCAAGGGATCCCAGAGACAGTCCACTTCCTACAGCTACATTCTCTTTTTTTGTACATCAACCATAACCTTTTCACCAAGGTTGGAAGCATGGCGGATATCAAATACTTGCAGCGCAGACCAACTGCCAAAAGAATAAAAATATGAGTATAAATATGAAACAAAGTGAGTATGTCATGCAAACAAGTCATAACTTACTTAGGTATCCAATATTGTGTCTTCTCTAGCTCCTTTTGTAGTCTTTTCTTAATTTTAGGACAAATGGGACCATCAAACTTAGTTATCTTCTCTCTATTGGATGCCCACCTCTTCATTAGGTAGCTTCGAATGTCCTCCAACATTGTTATGATTGGTTTTTCCCTTGCCTCTAANATCACGCTATTGAAACCTTCACATATGTTATTAACAATTGTGTCACATGCAGGTCTTGCTGAGAATCTTGACCTAGACCAATATCTAAAACAAATAAAAGTGAAGTAAGTGGACAAGCAAGACAGATTNAAATAATATGATACAAAATAAGGAATTGAGATTTATTTACCTTGGTGGAATAGTAAACAAGTGTTTAAAGGCCTCTTCGTTGACATCCTTCATTTGTCTCATGATTGATTCCCATGCTTTGGGGTTTGTAGCTGTTGCTGCCTTCCAAAGAAGTTGTCTAAGGTTAATGCCTGGATATTTTTTCCTAAAATTGGCATAAATGTGCCTTACACAAAAANGTTGGTCCACACCAGGCAATAGTTGTTGTAAAGCTAGCTTAAGTCCCTACGAAATTAATGAAGGTTAGTATGAGTCCAAAACTGGCATGTTCAACAAAGGAAACAAACAAAGGTAAACATTCANTTACTTTCTGTTGATCTGACACAAANGTGCACCTTGAACTGTATGCCCCACCTCCAACATCATCAATTAACAATTCTAAAAACCAAGTCCATGTATCCTTGTTCTCCACTTCAACCACAGCATAAGCTAATGGACACATTTG
>NC_028353.1:2926018-2937083 GCF_000741045.1 Vigna radiata var. radiata
TTAGCTGCATTCATTTTTTTAGTGCTGATTAACGAGAACAAGGACATGGAAGAACTCCAAGTTTGGTTATTCTTTTACTCCCTTAAGCATGAACGAATTTTGATTTTAATATTCGGATGAATTCAGATTCAAGCAAGTCACTCATTTCATTTTTTTTATCTTTTCTATTCCCGCTGCTAGATGCATATAATGTATTAGCTTTAGTATANCAATATTTTATTTCAGTTAGCATGCATATTTCTTATTTATTTTGCTTTAAAATATGTTGCATTGTATTTTGAGTTGTTTTTCATCTTCCTAATTTAGTGTTGGATGTCAATCATTTTAATTATGTGTGGATATTTGTTTGCTCTAGTATTGGGTTTAACATTTTCACTCTCTGGACTCGATTTTAAAAAAATAACTGCAACCAGACCTGAGCTCCAAATGCTACGTTTTATATATCAAATTAAATATAATTGAGTCTACTTTCCAGGAAAAAAAACCTCATGTGATTTAGAGCTCTGTAGAAAAAGTTATGGTTAAAACATTGAGCAAAGGTCAGAGCTGCCTAGTTCCAGCGTGAATTTTCGTTTTTACTGTTTTAATTTTATTTTAATTTTTCCGCATCCACAAACAACATTTCAAACCCCCCCCATTGTTTTAGACCTGATTCTGAACCGCAGTTTGGTCCTTGAGAGACGACCTAGGAGTCACTTCCTAGCACTATACTGCATTTCTAATATGCAATCAAATTTGATTGGGCGGCGACACCCATCACCTTCATCATCATGAACTACAACAGCCTGCACATCCTCTTCAACATGAACATGTTCAACATCATCTCCACCTTCAGCAGTCTGCACATCCTCTTCAACATGAACATGTTCAACATCATCTCCACCTTCAGCAACCTGTACATCCCCTTCAACAGCAACATGTTCAACATCATCTCCACCTTCAGCAACCTGCACATCCCCTTCAACAGCAACATGTTCAACATCATCCCCTTCATCCTCTTCTACAACATTACCTTCACCCTCTTCTATAACTTGACCTTCACCTTCACCAACACTACAATCCTCACCACCTTGACCAACATTATATTCCAATTCCAGCAGATAAACAGGGTCAGACACCTTGTGAACCACAAACACATGAACTTTACCATTCAATAATGCAATGTTCACCACATGCATTGCTCCCTTGTCATCAGTTATCAATTCAATCCTATCCTCTAAAACACGACCACCCACGGAATACCACAATTCCTTAACATTTATATAACCCATCTCCTTAAGTATGGACAACATTTCAAAATAACTCCATCTGTCTATGTCTATCATCAAGTTACTTGTTTCCCCTCCACGGTATCCGAATGATCCATCATTCAGAAACTTCCCCCCATGGTGAAACACCACCTCAACATGACAGTTTTCCATAATCTTCACCTATCAACTATTTATAACCCTATATAAAACTTAGTGTCAGACTTCACATGCATACAGTATGAGAACTTAATTGTATATATGACACGTTACTAACACGTGTAGGCATAGAAAAGTTACACTTTATGACACACAATAACTACTTCACCTACAACAGCTTAAGTGATAAAGAACCATGAAATAGACATTAAATAACAACCACATGTTCAACCTTACAAAAGACAACAAACTACGCACTAATTTCGAACCAAAACCACTACACACAACACAAAAATCAACAGTAAACAAGTACCCTGGGACCACTACATATGCAACATTGGACCACAACAGAATAAAAGGTACCACAACACAGTAAAAGGGACCACATCACAGCATACGAAGGGGACAATAAGACAAGTTCCATGGGGGAAAGCAACTACATAAAAAATTCCAAAGAAAACATCACCTTCAACTTTTTGGCTTCGAAGAAAGAGAACCTCTACGTGGACGACCAAAATCTCGAACCTTTTCGCTCACAAATCACCTTCGAAAACGAAATCCACCACCTCGTTGCTTCCACGCACTCAAACACAACGTCCACTGCAAAAGCCCTAATTTCCCAATCTCGTTCTCAGAAAACGAATTTCTCCCAATCTAAGCCTCGTTGATTCCACTTAATATAATTCCCCTAATTTCAAATCAATAATTTTGCCCTAATTTAAAAAAAGGAATATATGTAATTTGCCCCAAATTTAAACACATGTACTGCCACCTCACTGCCACGACAACATTTGTTGCCACAAAACATGCACAGTCACTTAACTCTTAACGCCGTTACCATGGACTTAACGGAAGGGATTAATTGCACTCAAAATTGCAAACATGGGGACCAAATGCACTCATTTTTTAAAGCGGGGACAATATGAAAATTCTCACCCCAACTTGGGGACTAAAAAGGTATTTTAACCTTAATATTTTGAAAAAAAATTATTAACTTATCAATTAAAATAAATAAACAAGTTATAAATAAATCAAAAAACATTTCTCTAAACATATAAGACATCTCTTTTTTGACATATAAAGGATGAATACTTTTTGTTACATAAAAGATGAATAATTTTTCTAGCAACATTTAATAATAAGACATTTATTGAAAGTTTTTGTTTAATCCATACTAGGTTTTTTAAAACTCCTTTTAAATTAGGATTAAGTTAAATAATTATAAACTTTTATTTTGAAAATTAGATCAAAAACTGAAAAATCTTTTTCACATATATCACTCACGAAAGTTTGTCTAAAAATTTGAAATTAATTGTGATAATCAATTATTATTAGTAATAAGAAAATATCTTTGATAATCAATTCATTAGTAATAATTGATGATCACATAAGCTTTATAAAAAATAAATAAGACTTTTTGTGAGTGACATAAGCTTTATGAAAAATAAATAAGACTTTTCGTGAGTGTTATGTTCCTTGGTTTCTATTTATGGTTTCTATCTTTTAACTTTTGATCTATTACTTTAAATAAAATATAAAGACTACAAGATTTCAACAACTAAATTATTAAGTTTTCAATTATCTTTTGAATCCAAACACTTATTTAATTCTTGAACCGTTCTCCATGAGTCATCATCATGAAAACTCTTTATTAAAGCAAAATGTTCATTTTTTTTTGCTAACAATCTTTTTCTTTTTTATGATATAAATTTGTTGAAGGCTTGTAATGTGTCCTTGAATTCTTAAAGATCTTGTTCTTAATCAATAACTTGTGGAAAAGAATAGTTAATCCATACTAGAGATAAATAATAAGATATCAACATAATCATATATCTTCTCCTAAAATATGTACAAGTTATCATAATATGTCAACCCAATTATTTTCTTCCCTTTTTTTATCATAATAAAAAAGTATCTAATCTTAATTCTCTCCCTAAATTTGTTAATTCAATTAGAATTTTCCTCAATCAGGAAAACTTTACTCCCCTAAATGTAATCTCCTTAAAATCTAAAACTAATTCTTAAAATTAAAAAAATGTTTTTTTTACTCTATAACTTAAAGGTAATCGATTATCATTATTGATAATCGATTATTCTAGATCCAAATTTGTACATTTTAGCCAAAATGAATATTTTTAGACCTTGAGAATTGATTATCATTTTTGATAATCGATTATTACACGTAAATTTTTTAAAATTTTGAGTAATTTTAATCCTTTAGAACATATCTAACGTTCCTAAAACTTTTCAAAGCTCATAAAATTTACTAAGAGATCATAGAGCCTTTCTTGAGTTTTGAATTTTAACTTGCAAAACAAAACAATAGAGTTTTGATTTCCAATATCTTATTTGGGTCCTTTAAGGTTATAGGCAAATTATTTTATAAAAGGAATCCAAACATATCTTCCATTAGGAACACCATAATGTTTTACTTTACATTTATTTGAAGTGTGTCCCTTTTTCATACAATAAAACTTGTTACACAATTTATATCCTTAGAATAAGGCTTACCTTTTTCTACCATATCCTATGTGGTCTTTCATTCTCATTCTTAAGAGCTTGCTTGTTTTTATGAAAGTCCCTTTTCTCAATATTTAACTTTTCAAAATTTTTATTTTTAGTTGTCACTTCAAGCAAACTTTCAAGAATATCAATATCAAGCTAGTGACTTTTACACGATTCACATTCAACAGATACATTTTTATCATCTTCTAAAATTGAGACTTTGCTATTCAAAATTTTCACTTCTTCCACAAAATTTTTCAAAGTTCTTTTGAAAGACTTTATATTTTGATTTCAAATTTCTATGTGCATGATTTAGTTTCTTGAATTCAGCTTATAATTCTTAAAATGTAGAATGTAATTCATCGTAATTATTTGACTCACTACGAATGCTAGATTTACTAACCTTGTTGAAACTTGATTAAATTTCTACTATGAAGCAAATGTTAGCTTCTTCATTCAAATCGCTAGAGCTTTATGAGGAGCTTGATGAAGAGTTTGAATCACAAAATGTCAACTTAATAACATATGTGCCTTCATCATAAGGGACATTTAAAATTTTCTACATTTCATGAGCACTTCTACAATAAAAAATCCTATAGAACTCATTAAGGGTTAAAGCGAATAAAATGATATTTTTGGCCCTAGATTTAGCCTAGAGCCGTCAAAATGGGTCACAACCCGCGAACCAACCCGACCCGTCACGGGTTCGGGTCGGGTTGGGTTTGAAAAATACAATCCACTTATATGCGGGTCAGATTTCAACCCGGCTCATTTAAACCCGGCTCATGCGGGTTGAACCCGTGGGGAGCCGGGTTGGCCCACCAACCCACCTACCTAATTTTATTTTATTTTTAATTTATTATTTTATTTATGAAAACCTAAAAAATAAAATACTTTCTTCACTCTATACCAAAAAAGTAAACTCTGCTCTCACAAATCACTCTCACGGTACTTGCAATCATTTGACGGTGCTCTCACCCTCACTTCACTGAAATTCTTCAAGGAGCAGGTAAAACACCCTTCCTTTTTTCTTCTCTTTTCTCCACATTTTTGTTTTCTCACTTCTCTTTCTTTTTTTTTTTTCAAAACCCTACAATGACAAAAATAGGGGTTTGCGAATTTGTTTTTTGTTTTGGGGGATTTGAGGAGGTGGAATGATTTTTTCATATTCTGACATGCTTGTATGAGATTTTGTTCATTTTATTTAAACAATTTGAGTATACATTATTTGAACAAGTTCTTTTTTATATCTTTGAATTTGGGAAATTATGTTACAGATTAAACTATTAATTTTTTGTTGATGTTGTTGAGTACTGATTCTCTTCTTTTTTTTTACTAATATTTTTTTTATTGATTGTCGGAATTGTTCTGATATTAGGAAAATCTTTATTAGTGAATTTGGAGACCACAAAAACAAGAGTCAAGGGTTATAACAATAACAAAAAATTATGAATATAAAAAACTTATTTATTTGTTTTTTGTGTTTGTTTTTTAATGACATTTGGATTATATTGTACTTATTATTATTATTTTGAATTGTCTTTAACATAATTTTTTGGGAGTGAAAATTGTTTAAATTTAAATTATAGAAAGTTTGTATATTTTTTATTTAAAAAAAATATAATTAAATGGGCTAGTGAGCCAACCCGTTTACCCACCAACCCGTGGTGGGTCGGGTCGGGCTCAAGTTTTTCTGGTTCGCTAATAAATGAGTCGGGTTGGGTTGGCTCACTAAGTGACCAACCCGTGATGGGCCGGACCGGGTCGAGCCGGGTTACCCGTTTTGACAGCTCTATTTTAGCCCTTCTGTTTTCAAATTCGCAGTCCATTACAAGAAGGACTTAGATTCCTGCATGTTATTAATAGTGATAATATGTATAACATCTGAAATACCTATATCAACATACTCTAAGAATATTTGCATTCTTACTTTTCAAAAAAAACATAATTTTTTGCTATAAACAAAGGAGGTCTGTCAATTGAAGCATCTTTAACAAAGATTTGGTTTTGCCTCACCATTTGTGATATATTTGAAAAACTATGAAAGCATACCAATTGTTGGAAAAAAAATGCGCAACGGAATGTTTAAGAGGATGGACAACAACAAAGAGGGGTGAATTGGGATACTTAAAAAAATTGCACCTTTTAAAAATATTTTCTTTTTATAAATTGTTTTTACAAATAAAATCGATAAGAACAATAGAAATAAGAGTATAGGGAAAGAGAAAGAATGCACAAGTATTTTATACTAGTTCGGATTAAAAGATCCTAAAAAAAATTATTAACTTATCAACTAAAATAAATAAACAAGTTACAATAATGGAGTAAAGTAAAAGTTCAAAAAACACATCTCTTAACAGAAAAGAGATGAACAATATCTCTTTTAACACACAAAGGATGAACAACTCCACAAACAAAATATGAATAGCTTTCCTAGCAACAACAATAACACTCAATCATAAGACATATTTAGTGAAAGTTCTCGCTTTATCCACACTAAGTTTTTCAAAGTCCCTCTGCACAAATACAAAATTTTTTCCTTAAGCACATAACTCTAATACTCTCAATGAAAAGTTCTTTTCAAATTAAGATGAAGTTAAATATTTATAGACTCTTGAAGAGTCTTTTTTACAACGGCCACCTATAATCGATTATCATAGAGGTTTTTCTAAAAATAAGACTTCTTGAGTGCTATGCTATTTTGGTAGGGTCTATTAATGCTTAATCTATTAATTTAAATAAAATACACAAATTACAAGATTCCAATAACTAAATCATTAAATCTTCAATATATCTCTTGAATCCAAACACTTCCTTACTTCTTGAACAGTTCTCTATAAATTATCGTCTTCAAAACTTTTTATTAAAATAAAATGTTCATGTTATGTATATTTTAACAATCGGAACAACTTAAATAAAATAAAATGAATTTGGTACAAGATATATCTGTCTCGAATTTTGTTTGTTTAATATATTGGTTCAAAATATAAAAAACAAATTATTTAACAATGAAGAAATCTGTTTACGATTTCAGCATTGTCAGGAAAAATGTAAGTTTTTGTTTTTTGCGCTAAAAATACCTGTAACTTAGTAATAATTTTAAATATTTATTTATCTTATTTCGTGGACAAGGAGTACTGCAATTGCGTGAGAGCCTAAAATCCTAGTTAGCTACTACTTCGTTTCTTTTTTAGAATTTATGTCTAGAAAAAAATTACCATTTTCAAAATTAAAAATATACTAATTATGATTGTTAATTATACCCTTAATTTAAATAATTTTACCTGTTCCACACACTTACCATGATAGTAAAGAAAATGAAGAATAAAATCAACAGAGATATTAATAATTAAAATAAGTTAAAAATTAAAATGAAATCATATAACAATTTTATTGGGAATTCCAAATTTTAATTTATAGGTTATAACCTTAAAAAGCCCTTAGGAAAAAACAATGAAGGTAAATTTACCAAAGTTTCTTACCCTTTTTTTTTTTTTTTTTAAACCATTTAGGCGTTCTTATTTTCGTTCGGTCTTCCTATTTTGGTCTCTTTCTTTTAAACTTTTCTAATTGAGTCATCAAAACTGCTAATTTGAAGCAATTGAGTTCCTGCTGTTAATGGCCGTTTAAGTATTGATGACGTGACATTATAAATGAATTTTATATCAAAAATTATTTATGAATATTCATGTAATCAGGATTTTAGAAGGGTAAAATGGGAATAAAAAAGACTTTCTTCTTCCTCCACACATTTTGGCTTCTGCGTCTCAAATTTCTATGGCGTTTTAGTTCTTTGAATTGGGAATGCAGAAACCTTAAAGGTGGTTTCCCTTCCGATTGAGTTTCTAGCTTGGAGGAGGTGTATGGAGATTGACAGTGGTTCTCTTGATACTTTTTGAAGGTTTATGTTGTGGCCAGATTTGGGGATTTTTGGGTTTTTCTGGTTTGGCTTTGCTGGTCCGATTATTTGTTGCCTTTTGTCCGGCATAAACAATCAGGTAAGGGATTAGCATAAAAGCTTTCTTCTGACCGGTTTATCAAACAAGTGAACGAGGGCTTTGTTGTCTGGAGATATTGTTCTTCCACGTCCAAGAAAACGACGATGACCCTAAACAGCCTTTGTCATGTTTCCAGAATAAGAAGGTATGAATACATCACTTTCAATAGATACAATATAGTCTATATGCTAGCTTTTCCTTGCTCATCAACAATGGAAACCGGGAACGCAATTCCGCCATGTGGGACTCGCCCCCATATATCTCTCCAGCAGCAATATATATCGGAGTTGTTTAAGCAATTTCACTTTTCTGTACTTTTTACTTTTGGTTTGATTTGATTCCTTTCTATTGCAGCATATCCCGGAAATCGCCATTCAAGATTTTTCTCTCAGTTTTCCTAAAAAGATTACCCTGAAATGTTGTCAACACTGCCAACGAAAGGTATAATATGTGTATTAATGGGGTTGTTCTGATAATTTGAAGTTATAGCTGTTTACTTTGACTGTCACAACAGGATATTCAAATAAATTCGATCGTTTTTGTTTTTGGGATCTGGATAGGTTTTTGATATAGAGAAGATTAAAATTTGCAGATATAGTATTTTAATGTTTGTTAGTACTGTTGAATGATGTTATCTGGAAAGAAGATGAACTCGGTTTCCGTTGAGGAGGAAGAAGAAAGTTTCCACTTTACCCTTCTAAAATTTATATTCATTAATAATTTTTAATATAAAATTCATTTATAATGCCACATCATCAATATTTAAACGGTCATTAGCGATTTTTAACGGCAGAGACTAAATTGCTTCAAACTAGCAGTTCTGAGGACTCAATAAAAGAAGGAGACCAAAGTGGGAAGACCGAATAAAAATAGAGACGCTTAAATGATTTTAACTTTTTTTTTTTTTTTCTTCCTAAGACCCATAGACATTATGAAATGACATTTTTACCGTTTCTTTCTTTTTCTCCGTTGAACCATGTTTTCGACGGTGCACCTTTTAACTTCCATTACGAGAAATACTTAATGAAATACATTTTGGAATTTAGTTTTTTAAATATATTTTGGATTGTCCGATTCAAAAGATATTTTTGATCTGAAAATATATTATGAAATACATATTCTAAAATATGTTTTCTTAAAAAGAAAACTATCGAATTCTTTTTCCAAGATTCTATTATAATTTTAATGAAGGATAATTTAAGATTTATAAGTTTTATAGGGGTGCACGAAATAAAAAGAGAGGTGCAAGAAGAAATAACCATATTTCTTTGTTTTCTATTAGCATATGATAATTTCGGAGGATTATTATATTTGAAGTCTTGGTTTTCCATGCAGAATTCCAAATTTCATATTTGGAATATAGTTTATATCAAATAAACATATTAACTCAAGAGAATGCATTAGGAAGATAAGTAGGGTTAAGTAAGAACGCATTGCATAAAGAAATTGGAGTAGTGAACTTAGAAAGACCCATTTATATATCTTTTTGGCAATATTTACGATTTTATGTATTTATTATCGATAAATAACTTACATGGTTCATTTTTATTTTAACTTTAATAGTTTTAATGCTTTAATAATTATCAAAATTCATTCACTTATTATTGATTTTTAAATATTTAAATAAAAAATTTATAGAGAATATTGAACTATTTCATTTTTCTATTTTTCTATGTTTTACATTTTTTATATTTTACCTTTTAAAAATTTAAATATGTATACTTTTCAAAATAATATTTCAGTTCAAACACAAAAATATGATGACATACTTTTGAAGTCCATAAGTCTTCACATTAAACTAGTAAAAGGTTGTCCATTTATTAAAAAAACTGTAATGTTGTCTTTTCTTATTTTTTTAATGTTCTACAATATGTTATATCTTATTTCAGAAATTATTTTCTTTATGCTTTTTTTCTATTTGCATTTTTTTTTTCAATATTATATCTTATTCTTTTTTACATTCATTTCATATTATTCTTTTTTATTTTTTATTTTCTTCTCTTTTAGAAAAGTATAATATGTGTCAAATAAATATAAATGTATTTCACACTACTATTATTCATTTAATAACTTATTTTTTAATGTTCTACACATATGTTATATCTTATTTTTCTCTCTATTTTCAGAATTTTTTTTTCTTTATGCTTTTTGTCACATTCCATAAAAATTCTAAATTAGTGGTGTCACGTCTCATAAATTCTTCACACGAGTGGGACACGTGTCACCGAGAGGGGATGAGGGAGTTCAGGAAGTGGAAAACAGGTGGCAGCTTAGGAGTGGATCGACAGGTATTGGCGGTATTATTTAAGCTGGGATTTTAAATTTTCAGCCACTTTCTGCATGCAACCCTTCTTCTCCAAACTTCTGCAATTTTCATTTCACCTCCTTCTCTCTAAAAGCCTCCTCCTTGTCTCTAGAATTCTGATCACTTTTACTGTTCCGATCATCCAGCTGATCACATTTAAACCTTCCTGGTGCCAAGCTCCTACACTTGCGCCGATCAGTTCTCGGTTTTAAGTTGGTAAGTTCCAAAACCTCTTCTTTCTTCGAAGCTTTTTCATTTCAGATACATGCAACCACTATTTTGGTTTGCACATGACTCTCCAACCTTTTTCCTGGTTCCATTCTCAACTCTTAACCATAGGCAAAACTTGTCTGATCTTGTAAGACGTTTAGGACCTGATTCCCATCTTGGTATCATTGTGAAAGCTTAGGATTTCTGGAATTATAAGGTAAGGGAAGCTTGTAATTTAATTACTGTCTTGTCTCTTTGGATGATTATATGTTGAATGACTTATATGTATGAATTTGATTGATCTTGTGATGTTGCATGTTGTTGAACGTGTTGTGATTGAAAAATGGATAAGACTTGGATAATATTAGGGTTAAGTCGAAACTCTTAGATTCTGTACTTTGACCGAGGGTCATGTGTATGACCGTTCGGTTTCCCATACTACGTTCGGTCTTGATTGAATTCTTTTTTATAGAAGATTTCAGTTGATGACGATCGGTCTCCTAAAGGATATATTTATTTCTATTTTAATGAGTTAGTTTAGCCAAAGTATTCAAATAATAAAAGAAGGTTTCTTTATTGGTTTGACTATATATATATGTATATATATATATATATATATATGTATATATATATATATATAT
>NC_028353.1:2937088-2940956 GCF_000741045.1 Vigna radiata var. radiata
TATGTATGTATATATATATATGTATGTATGTATGTATGTATATGTTTTTATTTCTGTTTAAAGTGATCGGTCATAACTTGAGTACTTGGTCTTGGAAGTGCTCGGTCATAGACTAAGTACTCGGTGTAATATTAATAATATTCTTTAAGGGTGATCGCTCATAGACTAAGCACTCGATCCCTAAAGTATTCAAAGTTTATATTAATCATATCTTAAAGAGTGTTCGATCTTGTACTGACACTCGGTTTCTTGAAGAGAACTTCTTATTATAAAGTGTTTGGCCTAAACTCCAAGTACTCGGTCTAAGGTATTAGTAATATGCTCAAAGACTTTAATTTCGAAACAAGCTTATATGTGTTTGGTCTTAGATGACGTTTGGCTTAACTGGGGTCAAAATGGTTACTAGACCGTTTGGTCATACTCCTAGTTGCAGCGTTAGTTTCTCTAAGTTATTTATTACCTTTGATTGGTGTTATTATTTGCTTTTGATGAATGGTTGAGTCTGTGAATATGATGGATAATTATGAATTGAAAAAAATTGGAGATGTAAAAGCATTCCAAGGAGGAATGTCTCATGATTTGATTATGATCTGTAAAGTATGAACATGGTCAGACTCTGGCTTCGTCTTTGATCCTGATATTCCGTGATTACTCCTCCTGATATAGAAGAGGGTAACTCATGTGTGGGAATGACAGGAGGTCTGCGACCATAAGACCAGATAGTTGTTTTAGGACTAATCTCGGGTGGCAGCTGTTGAGTGTATCCCAGTTACTATACCATGCCGGATGCTAGAGACGACGAGCTACATAGTTCATATAAGTCCGGACAGTGTCAGTAGTGGTCGGTTATTATGTTTATATGTTTGGTGTTTGGTTGAGATGATTGTATGATGGTTGTATGTCTTAATATGAAGTTTTGAATCATTCCATGATCTGTTTAAATAATTATATTAGATTTGATTTAATTAAATTACATAAGCTTACCCCGATTTTCCTGTCATGTCTATGTTGTCGTTCGGTATTTGCCCTCTTCACTACAATGATCATTCTATGAATGTGAGCAGAAGGTATTGGGGACTCCTTGGAGGAAGCTCTGCAGGATGAACAACCTGAAGATAGTGTAGGACCTTCTGGTCCCTAGATTAGACTTTTATACAGTTTGGATAACTGTTCGGCATTGACCTTCTTTTGTATTGGCGCTCGGTATAGTTTCTTTTGTATCACCGTTCAGTCTAAGTGAACTCTTAACCGTTCGGTCTAAGCTTTTAAATTCTATCAGACTTTTAGTTCCTTGTACAACTTTAAATTCTTAATGATATTTCATTATCTTCTCTTCATTTTGCTTTCCTCTCTATTGTTCTATCTTATTGTTTTTGTTAACTTCTTAAAATAATTATAGTTTTTAATCTATATTTATTAGGATGTTACACTTTTTTTATTTGTATTTGCTTTATTTTTTTATACTAATTTTTCTGATAGAGTTATGTTTTGACAATATTTTGTAAAAAGTGAACAATGTTGTCTTAAAAAATGATAACAAATCCAGAAGATTGAAATTTTTGTCAATGAGTAGAGATATTGTATTTTATCTTTACGGTTATATTTAAAAAAAAAAAGTCCGTATGTTGTGATTATGTTTATTTTTTTAAAAAGTCCCAATGGTGAACATTTTTTTTTATATATATGATGTGTCCTGATGTTTTTGATAATAAAACAATACTTTGTCTTATAATTTAATTTAATCAGTAAAAGAAGTGAATTGTTTTGCTCTATCTTTAATAGTTGGTGAAGAAGAACTTATTTAAGTTCATGTATATTTTGACTATAAAATTCAAGTTGAATAATTAACATTAAAATTTTTGAAAGATATTAAACATTCAGAGATTTGAAATGAATAAATAGAAATCAAAGTCATTTATTTTTTAAGATTGAACTTTATTTTCAAGGTTCATCTGAAATATTCATATTAAATTTGTAAAAAAAAAATTCATGTACTTAAATAAAATATTTTACTAATTATTCTTAAAATATAAAATATTATTAATCGTTATTTTGTTTATGTATGAATTATTTATTTTGATTAATTCAATTATTACATTTAATTAAAAATTATATAAATAACTTAAACAGTGTAAAAATAATATATATTTTTTTAAATTACACTAACTAATGGAAATAAAATGTAAAAGATAAAATTTTCTAGATTACCAAACTTTTATAAAAGTTATATTAAAAGTTGTAGTAATGCAAACGCTAACATAAAAAAGCCATAAGGTATAGTGCAAAAGTAGTCTAATATTGAGACGTCTATATATGTCTTATACTTTTACGTTTCACAAGTGAAAGACAATATCTAACTAACTGAAATGTATAAGTATAAATGAAATACTGAAGTTGTGTATATCAATATTAATAATCGACAAAACAAAGCAGTTAAAAAGAGTAAATATAGCACTATTGCTCAACTATATCATGGAGGTCTCTCTAAATTCAAATGCCTTAACTAATTTTCACGAGAAAAAAAGTGGAAAACCACAAAAAGAAAATCAACATTATAAAAAACACATCCACAAAATAATAAATACAGAAAATAAGGGGCTTTCGACTATGTCGGGCTCTTCCTCTTATTCTTCTCAGGTTCTTATGGTTCATGAATCACAAAGTCTTTGATGTGTGATATTTTGGGCCAAAACTCTCCAACATTGGGTTCATATTTTTTATATAAGTTAGCACAATCTCCAATCTTCAAAGTTTCAAGTGCAGTGAGGTGATGAATGTTATCTGAGAGAGATACCAAATTTGGGCAATCTAGTAGATAAAGTGATTTCAGATTAGTCAGAGTTGGTAACCAATCTGGAAGTGTTTCAATATTCTCACAATTAAAAACAACCAAACACCCTAAGGAGTTGGCAGCTTCCTGAACCCATTTAGGTAATGCCACCAGCTGTGGTAAACCGACCAAAAATACAAGTTTTAACTTCAGCTTCGGGCTTTCTTCTTCACCATCACCCTTACACAGTTCCAAGTCCAAATTATCGCAGTTCTCAACAACCAATGTTTCTAATTTGGGAAAATTTTGACCATCTAGCGACATTGACTTTAGACTCCCACAGTTTCGAACGTGCAATGTTTTAAGAGAAGGGAATTTCACCCCTCCAAAGACGGACTCCACATTATGGCATGATTCAATAGCCAAGCATTCAAGCGACACCAATTTGGTGATCTCATTCACAGGCAAAACAGTTTGCTTTGTGCTAAACTCCAAATGACGGATACTGATTAATTTTCTTAATCCTTTGGGCAATACTTCCAGCTCTATGCATTCGCTACAGAACAACACTTGCAAACTTTGGAGATTGCAAATAGAGTCGGGGAGTCCCTTAATCTTGAAATTTTTGCTAATGTCCAAATACCTCAAATGTTTCATCTTAGCAATGGCACGGGGCAAAGTCTCGAATGTCGAACCATTTAAGTCCAAAACTCGCAAGCATTTGAACTTTGACAGACACGTATTTAGCATAGCTTCACCGTTGGCACCTACTGCACCATTTGGAAACAGTATGGTTCTCACAGCTGCTGATTTTTTTATGACTAAATTGTCAAACAAACTGCTTTCAGCAAAAGACAGATGCCGAACATTTTCTGGAATATTTTGAATGTTGGAACTTACATATAGACACTCATCCTTTGCAACAAAAAGAGCTAGATCATGCACCAAATCATGTATTCTAAAATTGTAAGAAGTGCCAAAGTTTTGAAAATCCTGGAGAAAGGATCTTGAGGTTTAATATATGTAATTTAATGGTTATGCCTTATTATTTTTTAACCTTGTGGTGGCTTTAATGGTGTCTAATATTATTACTCATTA
>NC_028353.1:2941041-2951388 GCF_000741045.1 Vigna radiata var. radiata
CCTAGAAGAGAAATTGAGATAAAATGTGTTAGGCTTAGAATTTGTTAAATTCAATTTTGATTGTCATACTCTAAAAAATATGTGGCTTAGTTTTTTTCTTTTTTTTTTTCATACATATAAAACAGATAGGTTAAGAAATTTAAAATAGAAAATATGTTTTTGTTAAATTAAAAAATGTTCTACCAGTTAATATTCTGTAGCACAATAAATAAATATATATTATAAGCAGTTTGAAATCAGTTCAGAAGTTGTTGAAGCTGTAAACTAGTTTTGAAAAAGTCTAATTAATAAATAAAAACTGGTTCATTAGTGGGATTCTATGGACTCTTTAAAACAGTTATCCTTAGAACAAATTAGGTTAATTCAAAATGATTTTTGGAAATCATAAAGCAAATTTATAAGGACTAACTTCTATTATTATAATTAAATTTGTTAAAAATAGGATGATTATCAACAAGACTTATTTTTAAATTAGGAACAATACTCTTTTATTTTATATAAATTAAAACATTATAGCACTTGTCTATTGATAGTATGGAACTATATATTTTGACAGTTTCATGCTTACAAACTTTGATTTGGTGGTTGAATTAAACATAATTAATTTGTTAATATTAAATTATAGAATATTTGAATTTTAGTTGTTATATATTAGTTCTAATATGTTTGATACTTAATTAAATTTATATTAAATTATTGGATGAGCCTAAGTTTGAGTTTCATTTTAATTGATTAACTAGGTTTTATGGTTAAATATTTTAGTTTTAAAGTGGAGCATTTTTTAGCACTATAAACAATACAAAATTTGAAAATAAATAAGAGGTTTATTAAAGTAACAATGGTAGTGACATATACTTAGAAAGTTCAAAAAATACTATATAGTAAAACTACAAGCATTTAACATATTTTCATACTTAAATAGCATATTAAACTATAAAAATTCTAAGTACGTTTTTCTAATCAGTAAACGAACTTTTTATTTTAAGAATTTCAAATTTGAAATAAAATATAAAGAATTTTAAAAAAACATACATTTTTCCTCTGACGGTTATCAAGTTAAGTAAGTAGTAAGATTAAGAGCTAATCAACTTATTATGCACACAATTAATATTTACATTATTATTCATTTTAAAGTTAAAGCAAATTATTTACGAATAATAAACTACGTTAAATGTAAAAAGTCAAAAGAAATATTTGATAATAAGATATAATTAACATCTTATTAATAAAATTGAAATCTAAATTAAAATTGGATACCTAAATTACATATATTTTTAATTTCTTGAATTCAACGTGATTTATTTGTTTTTTGGCGTCAAGAATCTTCTCCAGCGATTCAATTCAACTGTCTCGTACTAACCCCATCGCGGTGGTGGGTTCTAACCTGTGACTGTAGACGAGCGATCTCGCGCAACTGGAAGAGAATGATTGCAGAGAGATTCGAGGACGAAGAAAAATGGCTCGCCGAGGGTATCGCCGGGATTCAGCACAACGCATTCTTCATGCATCGCGCACTGGTATTCTCCTATTTCTTCGTAACCTAATACATTCCCCTTCTCAATTCGTCACGGTTCGCTCTCGCAGGATGAAGACAATCTCAGAGACGCTCTCAAATACTCTGCGCAGATGCTATCGGAGCTTCGAACTTCTAGGCTCTCACCGCACAAATACTACGAACTGTGTAAATAAAATATTCTCTTATAATTCGCATCACATGTAGTAATTAATCGAACTTCTAGGTTTTCAATTCAATTGTTGCATTCGGTGTTTCCGTTATAGATATGAGAGCCTTCGATGAGCTTCGGAGGCTGGAGATATTCTTCAAAGACGAAAGAAGACACGGCGTTGCAATTGCTGATCTATACGAGCTTGTTCAGCACGCTGGAAATATATTGCCTAGACTGTGAGCGTTTTTTGCAATTTTCCCCACTGTTGTTGAGTATCGAGTACCAATGCTCGTGCTTATGATTTCAATTTGAATGATTGTGCGGTCTCTATGTTTGCGTTGGTGATTTACTGCCAGGTATCTGCTTTGCACGGTAGGATCTGCTTACCTTAGAAGCAAGGATGCTCCAGTAAGGGATGTTCTTAAAGATCTAGTGGAAATGTGTCGCGCTGTTCAGCATCCAATTCGCGGTCTGTTTTTGAGGAGCTACCTTTCTCAAGTCAGTAAAGATAAGTTGCCTGATATTGGACATGAAGATGAAGAGGGGTAAGGCTGTTATTTGGTTTCTGATGGATTAGTAGTTTTTGAATGTGGCATGCTTGTCTATCATTTTGATCAGAGTAATGCTATATCCTATAATATTACCCCACTAAACCACAGAGAAAAATGGAATGTATGTAATTTCTTGATAATATAAAAAAACTCAGTACTTTCTTCATATAGTAAATTGGAAGATTGGTAGGAGGATTTAGATTTTTTTTTTCATTTAATAAACATGCAGTAATTAGAAAGTCACTACAAAGATAACTTTTTATCTTTCTCAAATTTTCTTCCCATGTATTTGGTATCAATTTTCAATATGGACTATTTATTTTGGGATTATGTGTGGGGCTGAGTGAACAAAAATTAAAACGGTGGATATTGATAGGTGCTTCTGTTGTCGTGCAGGGAATCTAAGGATGTGATGGTTGCAGTTGAGTTTGTTCTACAGAATTTCACAGAAATGAATAAGCTTTGGGTTCGGTTGCAGTTGCAGCATCAGGTTCATTGAACTTCCTTAACTCTTTTCTAATCTTATCTTATGAGATGCATAGCACCACAGTACTTGCATGCCATAGCCATTGAGGTAAAAATAAATCATGAGAACATGATTTCTGGCCATGCAGGTGTTATGGTGCTTGTGAATCATGCTTAATCTTTGGCGATCCTGAGCTGAGGTCTTCAATTGGGATTTCTGGTCTGCAGGGACCCAGTCGGATAAGAGAGAAGAGGGAAAAAGAAAGGAACGAGCTTCGTGATCTTGTAATATAAACTATTTCCTGATCAAGCATTGTGTTATACATTTTGATAGAAAGATAAGTTACGTGATTTTGTTTCCTCAAATTATTAGGTAGGGAAGAATCTGCATGTTCTGAGTCAGATAGAGGGTGTGAACCTTGAGATGTACAAAGACATCGTCCTTCCAAGTGTATTAGAGCAGGTCTAATAAAGTACATTTTCTCCCCAAAATGTAATTTTTTCTCATATTGTAACCCTTGATGTCATAATGTCTCTCAGCTGTCTAAATTGGCTTGAGCAGGTTGTCAACTGTAATGATGAGCTTGCCCAATTTTATCTTATGGAGTGTATAATCCAGGTTTTTCCTGACGAGTACCATTTGCAGACACTTGAGACACTGTTAGGTGCTTGCCCCCAATTGCAGGTGGGTAGCATGATTAGATTGGAAATAGATAACCTTTTTGTGTGCTTGAGATTAATTATATTTGATCAGTCAACCTTGGAGAGGCCTTACTATACTTTTTGATTTTTTAACCCTTTGTTAATATTATATTAATCCGTTCTTGAGATTTGTTTTTTAGAAGTTTTAATGAAATGAAACATACATTATAATTGCCCCTTTTAAGGTTAAATATTATTTGATGCTCCATGATTTTTGAAAAGTTTATCACATATTTGATTGGTCATGAATTTAGGCAATTTGGAATGGTGACTACTGACCCTCAATTAAATTTTGATAACACCGTGAATGCAGAGCATAAAATTATTGCACGTGTTATGGTTAATGACGAACAATCGGACATACTTACAGTGCCCTTAAAGAGATTTTAGTGGTCAATGTAAATTTTAAGACTATTTAAGAGAAATTTTTTGCTTGGATACTGAACAAGTGAATTTAAAATCTCTAAGCAATTTGGTTGAGCATAAAACAAGAATATTGAAATTCTGCCTATTGAAGTGGAATTTCATAAATTCTTCAAGAACTGAGTGAACTGCTGTCTCTTTCTTACGCACTCCTTTGGACTTCATGGTCACTTCACCCTGTGCCTTTTGTCCAATTCTGCAGCATTTGTTCAGGCAGCTTCATAACTAAAGTTGAAGTTTATACATATTTACCTACTTTTCTTTTCAAGAATAAAGTCTTTCTTTGTTATTTATTGCCCTAGATTATTTTTTCAGAAATTATTTTCAGTTTGTATATTGGATCTTCAATCTCTGTTGTTACCTGACTCTGTATAGGTTGCAATTGTCTTTCTCCATTCCTCTATCTATTGCAAATGCGTATAGATTCATTCTGTACTTATCTCAACTCTCATGAAAGGTTTTGCTTCTCACTATCAATTAACTTGGTCAGTGAATCATCATAAATTTGCTAGGACCACTAATCAATCATTTGATAGCATTCCTAGTCCTTATACCGAAGATACTCAAAGATCAATTCTGTTCTATCTATCTGATTTTTTTAAAGCTGATATCCATTTTTATTTACTCTTTGACTAACTTGATTGTATTTGCAGCCCACAGTAGACATCAAAACAGTGCTTTCTCAGTTGATGGACAGGTTGTCAAATTATGCTGCCTCTAATACTGAAGTAAGTCTGATGCACTTTTTTGTCAAAAATTAAGTTTCCACGTGCTATTGATTGATATCATTTATGCCTCAGGTATTGCCTGAATTTCTGCAAGTGGAAGCATTTGCCAAATTAAGCACAGCAATAGGCCGGGTAAGCCAGATTTCCTCCAGTTTGTAACTTTTATAGTGCTTATTTTGGGAGAACTGCAGAAAAGATGTCCTGGTAAAGTTATGGACAATGAAGGAACTAAATGTGATGGTGTTTGCAAATGCTGTTTCCCTTAATGATAAATATTTCCCTTTGATAATTTAGTTCGTGTAGTGGTACCTCGACTATTCCTTTAGTACGGATTTCTTTTCCTTGTTTTAAAACTTTTATGAAATCTTATGCTTAAAAGTTGTACAAGTTTAAAGTGCACTGTTCAAGTAGTTTGAATTATAGGCATCTGTATGATCTTATGTGTTACAGGAAGTTCTTTTCAACTCTCTGAATGAGAAAAACTAAATATTGATTATAGTCTCTTGGTTTGTGCCTACTAGATACTAGATATACCTTTTATTTTATAGACTATGGAGCCGCAATCCAAACCATATACCTGCTATTGATTGCAGGTGATAGAAGCACAAGCTGACATGCCTATTGTAGGAGCAATTGCTTTGCATGTTTCTCTTCTTACATTTACTCTCCGTGTTCATCCAGATCGATTTGATTATGTGGACCAAGTACTGGTATGTTACTTTTCAAACATGTTTTGATCTAGCATTTTTTGAGATGTGGTATTTGCATCTTAGCTCTAATCTGCATCTTTTGTGGAATTTGTTCAGGGATCATGTGTGAAGAAGCTTTCTGGAAAACCAAAGCTTGATGACAGTAGAGCTACAAAGCAAGTCGTAGCACTTTTAAGTGCCCCACTTGATAAATACAATGATATTGTGACCGCATTGACACTTTCTAATTATCCTCGTGTAATGGATCATCTTGATCATGAAACAAATAAAGTCATGGCCATGGTTATTATCCAAAGTATTATGAAGAATAACACTTGCATCTCTACTGCTGATAAGGTATGTTATTTTTGCCTTTGACTCAACCTAATAAAATTATTTCTATGTAACAGTTTTCATTATGCCTTTGCAGGTTGAAGTTTTATTTGAATTAATAAAAGGGCTTATAGTGGATTTGGATGGAACAATTGTGGAGGAGGTGAGCCTGAGAGTATTGTTAGAATATCTTGGGATTTTGTTTATACGGATAAAAATGTTCTCTATTATATGTTATCTTAAATTTTTTATTCAACTTTTTTTGTATGTTTAACCCATAAATATTCTATTATTATTCCCTACATAAATATAGTATTTTCCTAAGATCAGCCCTTTTTTTTATGTCTAATCTGTAGGTTGACGAAGAAGATTTCAATGAGGAACAAAATTCTGTTGCTCGTCTCATACACATGTTTCATAACGATGAACCAGAGGAAATGTTCAAGGTAACAACGAGTGTATTCGGAGTCAAATTGAATTTCACTGGTATCTTTCTATTAAGTGTTTCGTATCTTATTGACCTTCAGATAATTTGTACCGTAAAGAAGCATATTATGAGTGGAGGACCAAGACGCTTGCCTTTTACAGTTCCTTCCTTGATATTCTCTGCACTCAGGGTATCCTCCCTTAACGATGTTATTCTTTCAATTTGTGTTATCTACACCATCTTTAACATGCTTCTTGAATTGAATTCTATGTGATGATAGTTTGAAAATTATATGAATGGAGTTGCTTGGTCTGTGAGGTCCATATTTCACAATTAAAGCTGCCAATGGTTGTACAAGGATCCTATTAACCATGTACAGCAGAGCTTTGAGACTAAGTATATATTTGAAATCACAAATACTTAATATTTTCTTTCCACCCTTTAGCTTGTGAAGTATTCTGTAACACTTACAATATTTGTACTGTGGCATTAATTTCAACTTTATGTCTTGAGGTTTTATATATGTGATTTAATGGTTAAGCCTCACTATTTTTTAACCTTGTGTGGGCTTTAATGGTATCTAATATCATTACCCCATTATCTTGTGAAGTATTCTGCAACACTTACAATATTTGTACCGTCGCATAAACTTCAACTTCAGATCTTGAGGTTTAATATATGTAATTTAATGGTTATGCCTTATTATTTTTTAACCTTGTGGTGGCTTTAATGGTGTCTAATATTATTACTCATTAGATTTATTAAAATCCATTGTTTTCTACTTCCAATTGGATACTTGATAGCTGGGGCAACAAGGTCTGAAAATATTTACTTAAACTGTATGCCAAATTCTAATTGGGGGGTTTACTTTTTGAAATTTGAGAATAATACATACAATGAATAACTCTTTTTGCCTTTATGAATCATGTTTTTTCTGCAGTTGATCAGGCAGTTGCATGGCCAGGATGGAGATATAGTTGGAGAAGAAGTTCCTACAACACCGAAAAAAATATTTCAGCTATTAAATGAGGTGATTTAAAATTTATTATCTTAGTGGGATTTTGCTATTTTTATGAGAAATTGGCTTGTTGGTTTACCAAAATTGATGAAAGGTGGTACAAAGGCTATAGCTAGAGTATAATATGATCTTTTTGTGTCCTTAGTTTGAATGAGTTTTGATTATTTGTGTTTAATTTACTATTAAATATTTAAAGGACCAATTTGAGTATTTACACTTAACCTTTGTACATCCATATTGAGCTCTTGTGGTTATTTTATCTAACTTGACAGACAGTCTAGCACAAATGCAGTGTTTATTTTGTAAATGAAAATTTACTGTGTGTGAGAGTGAAACTTCCTAGTAGAAGGGTTAGAATAAGCTGTGCTGGTGTTTGATTGAGTTTTGGACAGCTCCAATTTTATGTATATGATAGTTCGCAATCTGCGATTTGCCTTGAGGAAAAGTATTAAGCTAGCATGGAGATTAATAATTTGTTTGTTTTAGAATTATATATAATTGATTTTAACAGGATTAATTGAACTATTGAGCATGATTGTGATGTGATCAAATCAATCTTCAGTCACAGTTACATCGAAAGGTGCATTTTTCACTGGAAAAAAAAGTGAGATTTAATTTTACAATATCAAAACAAATAGGTGCTAAAATAGAAGTAACTGATTTGGCACCAAAATAACATTTCTGAGGTTCTTCTCTATCTTTCCCACCTTCACCGGCATTTTAGTTATTAATTAAGACAACAGAAGTAATTCAAATGAACTATCTAATAGAAACCAATTCTAAACTTTTAGCACCCTTCGTTTCACTTTCTTGCTTTACTAGCTTCATGATTGTTTCATTTCCACTGGTCGTAGAAATAAAAACTAAAAGAGAACAAAATAGAAATGCGTTATCTTAATCCCTAATGACATGATGGTGATATAACACAACAAAACTAAACAAAGATTTGTTTAAATTAATTACCATTGATATATTTTAATTATTTATTACATTTTGTAATTTTTATCTCATGTTACAGGTATTGTTAAATAGTGAGTCTCGTGATGTCTCTCTTCCAGGTGACAACCTTCCTTATTGGTTGGCCTATATGGGTGAGGGAAATTCTGTTTCTTTCTCTGTGCCTTGGGATCGGGAAATTCTGAATGTCTTAGAAGTGTCTTAATAGTTAATTACACAAAGTGCACATTGCAAATACACAAGTATGGCACAAATTGTAATGTGACTTTTAGTAAGTCATTTATCTTCTCTGAGAACAGCAGGGTTCCTTTAGTTATGGAATTAATCTGTGTCCTTGATTGAAATTCATATTTTTCCGTCCTTTACTTCTTTTTCGTATAGCTTATAGTTAAGAAGTTCATGTTTATTTTAGCCCTGTTTCTCACTCTTCACATTGTGCTTCCTTGGCTTCACTTGAACTGTTTATTGTATTTGTTTTCAAGTTACTTTTGTCAATTCTTTTCTCTTTTAGGATATAATCTCATGAAGAAATCCTCAAAACAAAGACTTGCATTAGAGGCATATGGTGTTCGATATTGTTGTGTTTTTCTTTGCTATATGTTATGTAGTCTCTGTTTCCGTTTCAACATAATAAGCATCATAGCCTTTTCATCACAATAACCTTCTTAATAACATACTTGCAAAGGTATCTTCCTGTTCTTCTCAAGATTGTTTAGAAGTAGTGTTCAACCAAAATGTGCTAATTACTGTTATTAGTAGTAGATGATTTCTAGTTACAATTAGAAGTAGTGTTCAAAGCTCTATGAATCGATTGTTAAACTCCTACCAAGACAGGGTAAGCCTTGGTAAGTGTTTGTCAAGAAGTCAAACAATCTCTTAAAAATCATTGAATCAGTTATTCAACTATGTCATATATAGCTAGCTTAATGAGTATATGGTGTGTACGCTAGAATGAGGAAAAAGCTGGATGTTATGAACAACTAAATATTAGCTCTAATACCAGTAACTAAATTAGCTGCACACTTATTATTGTTGCCCTACAGGCTGTAACTAATTTCTCATGCTATGTGTGTGCACATTTGCATCAATTCACCTGTGTACATTCACGGATTGACTATGGTTGACCTAGTGGGGGAGGGGAGGAGGGTTTGGGTAGCTTGCATGATGTTAAGCTCAAATCTCATTGTCGCCATTGTGCACCAAAAAATTTATGCACATCCACAACTTGGTAAAGATATCTGTTTTACTCCCATACACCTCTCAATATCTTTCCCACATCAGTTAACTAAGTATGTATGCAGCTTCCCAGTACATCTTTTGGTGGAAGCTCGAAACTCGATATCATTACCTCCAATTTGCCCAATTCAGGTATGTTCTGCATCTGAGTTCTACATTTTCCTTACAATACTTGGATATTTGTTCCCATTTCATAGCCCAAAAATTAATACATAATAAGATATGCTATCATATATTAAAATATAAGATAAGCAAAGTGCCATATTAGAATTTGCTTGTGTCATGTGAATTTTCTTACAACAAGTTGAGGACTATGTCAACTTTCTCAATTCTAGAAATTTCATGCAAGCTTAAATTTGATTTTTGAACTCCTATCCTTTCAATTTATGTGTTTGTTTTTTCTGTAAATCTGATATTAGTATACTTAGAAATTGCCACACTATCTTTTTCCCTTTGCTTATGTTTGTTATTTTGTGTTTATAACATCAGAATTCCAAGCCCTATTCCGGCACAAAATTTCAGTATGTTGAGAACACTATAGTATGCCATGATTATCAGGAGATAAAAATTCAAGAAAGTACACAGGTGCTAGGTATTGGGGGCAATTCCTCGTTCAATTCTTGTCATCTTAAAGGATGACCTCGTTGATGTTGTTAAAGCTGGAGGTATTCACTTCAAATTTTGATAACTATTGTATCCCATACACTTTGATTTTTAATATATGACTTGATCTAGGGGTTATTACCGCTGGAAATTATGAGCAGGTTTCAGTATAATGTGTGGTAGCTTTATTTCTCATTCACTAGTATTTGATCTAAGAAATATAGTCCTTGAACTATGGTTTTTCCTTTCCGAAAATTATGTACAAGTTTGTGATATTGCTGTTCTTGACATCTCAGCAACAACCATTGATCAAGATGAATCAAATGTTAAAAATATTCCTTCAAGTAAAGGTCTGGTGTTGTGCTTAAAGGATGATAACGGATAAGTGATGGAAGTCTTTGGTTTTTGTAATAGATCATGCATATTTTCCCTCTAAACTTATATTAGTTATGCAGGCTTTAATTTTGATACCGAGGATGGAGACAAGGTATTACCAGGTTTCCTTGATTCAATAATTGGAATTCATCGAGGTGAATCAAAGTCTTTTC
>NC_028353.1:2952288-3015598 GCF_000741045.1 Vigna radiata var. radiata
ATTATGATAGGTAATAGGAAGTCCGTCATAATACACTGGATCTATTATGATGGACTTTTCTGTCCGTCATAAAATGCACAGACTTATTATAACACCCAGAACTATAACGCCAGGTTATCCGTCATAATAAGTCAATTTTACCCGTCATAAAAAGCTATTTTTCTACTAGTGTCTCTTGTGAACTTATATAGATGAAACAATTTCTTCAAAATCAACTTTTGTAGGGTCCAAACCATAAAAATGTACTGTAATAATCATCTCCTTAAAATATATTTTTTTTCTCTCAGTTTAATATTCAGTACATTAAATCGAGTAAAAGGTTGACCATTTTAAATATTTTTATAATATTTAAGTATTTCATTTAACCAAATGTATTTATTAAAATTTTCTTTTAAAATCATTATAATTACTCATTACAAATTATGTGTGTAGGTTTCATTGGAAACTAATTTCTTTTTGTCTTGAATTACTTTTACTATATTTAGATTGGAATTGAATTATGGAGGTTTTTTTATACTAAATGAGGTTACAATGATATGTCAAATACATGTAAGTATTATAATAAATGGAGAATCCATATTTATGGTTATCACGAGTCATTTAATGAGTTAACTTAATTCAACTCATTTATTAGTAAATAGAAAAAACCTAATCCATCATAGATTGGTGGGTTAAACGTATTTACTTAATTAGAATTTTTTTTTTCAATTTAAAAAAATAACAAAATATTTCTAATTCAAGTCTAAATAAAGCAAAAATAAGTCTTAAATTAGATTTATGATCAATCAAAGATAAGATTTCATTCACACAAACATATCACAAAATCTCCTTAACAAAATTTTCAATGGCTCTATAGCAATTCAAATTTGTTTTTATATAAAAGTTGAGTTACTAAGTATAGATTTGTAGTTTTTTCATATTGTCTAATTATTTCATACAAAAATAATTTTATGCGAGTTTCCGTCTTAATATTTTGTAAAATGATCAATCCAACAAAAAATATTTGATAAAACTACAGTCCACAGGTGAACCACACTTAAAATTGATCTGTATCAAAATTTAGGGAAGTTCAATAAAGTACACAAAAGGAAGATTCAGTACAATTCCCCTAGACTTCCGGGTATAAAAAAAAACTGTAATGTTGTCTTCTTTTATAGTTTTGTAATGTTCTACAATATGTTATATCTTAATCTTCCATCTATTTTCAGAAATTATTTTCTTTATGTTTTTTTTATTTGCATAATTTTTGTTCGTATTTCAATATTATATCTTATTCTTCCATCTTATTAGATCATGAAATTTTGTTCTGAAAATGTTTTCCATAATTTTGTGGACATCTTTTGTACTGGTCTTGAAAAACAACTAAAGAACAAGTTATGCAAAACATCTGGACATTTTTAATGGTGCAAAATCCTAAACATATGTTTATCTTATTCTTCTACAACTTTATTTTTTATTTTATTTGTATTTGCTTTATTTTTTCTTTTACTTTTATACTAATTTTTATGATACAGTTATGTTTTGAGAATATTTTGCAAGGGAACAATGTTGTCTTCAAAGATGATATCAAATCCAGAGACTTGAAAATTAAATTTTTTGTGAATGAATAGAGATATTATATTTTGTGTTTGTGTTTGTTTTTTTTTTTTAAGTCCCAATGGTGGGCATTGTTTCTTTTTTGGAGATATGAATTTAAATAAAATGTCAAAACAATATTTACATTCCACAATGTCGTTTAGTTGAAAATAATAAATCATATTTATTTTCTTTGGTTCGTTGAATTTGTTTTAATTTTTTTTTCATAATATATGTGCCCTGGTACTTTTGATTATAGAAGAATACTTTGTCTTATTATTTAATAAGAAAANAAAGNTGAATTGTTTTGTTTTATCTTTAATATTTNGTGGACAAANAGTTATTTAAGTTCATGAATACTTTGACCANAAGATTGAAGNTAAATAATTGACATTAAAACTTTTGAAAGATATTAAGTAGTGATTTTTATTTATCTACTTAAATTAAGTAAGTGTATTTATAATGTTTTAAAAAACATTGATTAAACAAATAATCTTTGTCACTAATAAGGTTACAAGTGAATAATTTGAAAACAAAAAGATTATTTTTACTATCATTATAAGTAGAAATATCATAAAAAAAAATATATGTATCATAAATACAAATTTGATTTCCTTGATTCAGAGTTTTCTTTTAAGTTTAAAAAAAGACAGCTCCCTATATATTTACTATTTATGTATGGTTTATATGACAACGAATAAATAACTCTCAAAGTCAATTTTTTTTATGATTGAACTTTTTTCAAGGTTCAGTTTAAATATTCATATTAAATTTGTAAAATTTATTTGTTTTCATGTACTAAAATATAATATTTTATTAATTATTCTCAAAATATATAATATTATTAATCGTTATTTTATTTGTATACGAATTATTTATTTTGATTAATTCAATTATAAAATTTTATTAAAAATTACTTAAATAACTTAAACAGTGAAAAATCGTAATTATTTGAAAAAATTTAAATTTATATATTAATTTTTTTCACGGTACAAACACTTTTAATATTATATTCAAGTGTTTCTGTAATTAATATATTAATGGATTTTGGTTTTTGTCATACCTGATCATGCTATGCTAGGTCACTAGAGATCGAAAATAAGGGAGAAAAATTGCACTTTCAGTTTGAGAATGTCTAAAAATAAGATTAAAATCAATTTAAAATTATTAAAAATGTTATATTTATTTGAAATTACATTAACTAATGGAAATAAAATGTAAAATACCTGAATGAGAAAGCTTTTATAAAAATTATATTAAAAGTTGTAGTAATGCAAACTCTAACATAAAAAGGCGACAAGGTATAGTGCAAAAATAGTTATATGTGTTTGTATTATGTAATGTGTGCCTACGAATTCAGACTTCTATATATGTCTTATACTTTTACGTTTCACAAGTGAAAGACAATATCTAATTAACTGAAATGTATAAGTATAAATGAAATACTGAAGTTGTGTATATGAATATTAATAATCGACAAAATAAAGCAGTTAAAAAGAGGAAATATAGCAGTATTGCACAACTATATCATGGAGGTCTCTCTAAATTCAAATGCCTTAACTACTTGCTCCAACTAATAAAACTGGAAAACCACAAAAATAAAATCAACATTATAAAACGCACATCCAGAAAATAATAAATACAGAAAATAAGGGGCTTCCGACTATGTCTGGCTCTTCCTCTTCCTTTTATGCAGGTTCTTATGGTTCATGAATCACAATGTCTTTGATGTGTGATATTTTGGGCCAAAACTCTCCAACATTGGGTTCATATTTTTTATATAAGTTAGCACAATCTTCAATCTTCAAAGTTTCAAGTGCAGTGAGGTGATGAATGTTATCTGAGAGAGATGCCAAATTTGGGCAACCTACTAGATAAAGTGATTTCAGATTAGTCAGAGTTGGTAACCAATCTGGAAGTGTTTCAATATTGTCACAATTTGAAACAACCAAACACCCTAAGGAGTTGGCAGCTTCCTGAACCCATTTAGGCAAGCCCACCAGCTGTGGTAAACTGATAAACAATACAAGTTTTAACTTCAGCTTNGGGCTTTCTTCTTCANNATCNCCCTTNCACAGTNCCAANTCCAAATTANNGCAGTTCTCAACANCCAATNNTTCTAATTNNGGAAAATTTTGACCATCTAGNGACANTGACTTTAGACTCNNACAGTTNNGAACGTNCAATGTTTTAAGAGAAGGGAATTTCACCCCTCCAAAGANGGACTCNACATTATGGCATGATNNAANANNCAAGNATTCAAGCGACNCCAATTNGGNGATCTCATTCACAGGCAAAATAGTTTGCTTTGTGCTAAACTTCAAATAACGGATACTGATTAATTTTCTTAATCCTTTGGGCAANACTTCCANCTCTNNGCATNCGCTANNNAACAACACTTGCAAACTTTGGAGCTTGCAAATAGAATCGGGGAGTCTCTTAATCTTGAGATTATGGCTAATGTCCAAATATCTCAAATGTTTCATCTTAGCAATGNCACNGGGCAAAGTCTCGAATGNCGAACCANNTAANTCCAAAACTCGCAAGCATTTGAACTTTGACAGGCACGTATTTAGTATAGTTTCACCGTTGGCACCTCCTGCACCATTTGGAAAACGTACGGTTCTCACAGCTGCTGATTTTTTNATNACTAAATTGTCAAACAAACTGCTTTCAGCAAAAGANAGATGCCGAACATTTTCTNGAATNTTTTGAATGTTGGAACTTACATATANACACTCATCCTTTGCAACAAAAAGAGCTAGATCATGCACCAAATCATGTATTCTAAAATTGTAAGAAGTGCCAAAGTTTTGAAAATCCTGGAGAAAGGATCTTGACAGGAGTTCATGCAAATACTGATTGGCCACATCTTCAAGTGTCCTATTCGTTTTTGGTAGTGCAATGAGTCCAAGTGACCCCCAAATCGCAACTATTTCATTACTATCGAATAAATAATCCTTTGGGTAAAGGGAAAACAATGCAAAACATTGCCTCAGATAGGACGGCATGAGATCATAACTCAATTTAAGGGCAGGTAAAATGTCATCTTTTTTCTGAGGCAAATTCCAGATTTCACTGTCACTCACATATTCCCATTCACTGTCCTCAAATTTCGAGAATAGTAAACTACCTACCGTTCTCACTGCCAGTGGAACCCCTTTGCATTTTTTCACAATTTCTCTGCCAATATTTACTAAGTGAGGATGTTTTTCCTCCTCTCCTTCTTTAAATGCCCACTTCACAAACAGAGACAATGACTCCTCTTCCGAAAGACTTTCTAAAATGTGAGAGGGAACTGTACCCATCATGGAAGCAATCGAATGACTGCGTGTGGTCACTACAACTTTACTTCCTGCTGCACCCACTTGGATTAAATTCCTCAACTCAACCCATTTAACACGGTCTTCGTTCCATACGTCATCCAAAACAAGAAGAAATTTTTTACCGGAAAGTTTGCTTTTCAATTGGTTTTGAAGTTGCTCCAAATCCAACATGTTCAAATTCTGTTGGTGAGGAGGAACATCTACATCATTGGCAGAATTGATGATTTTGATAATCAATTGCTTAATGTCAAAGTCATCAGAAACACACACCCATATCCTCAATGGGAAGCACTCTTGTATCCTGTTGTCATTGAACACAAATTTTGCAAGTATAGTCTTTCCCAAGCCTCCAATCCCCACAATTGGGATAACAGATAGACTTGTATCATCATCATTAAGATTCTGCTGCATCAAAAGTTCTATTATCTTTTCTTTATCGTGTTTCCTTCCTATCACGTCTGAATCACTCACACGGGAGTGTGTCATATCTCTCCGATGAACAACACGTGTGTCAACATCAATTATTTGAAGACTAAACTTATGCCTATTCTCTGCAACCTTGTCTAGTCTGTTGTTGATATCTTTAATTTGTTGTGCCATCTTGAAACGAAAAAGAAGTGGATTAGAGGTGGAGAAGAAATGACTTACCTTGTCTTTGGTGCTACCATGAACTTTGACCACTTTGTTTCGCAGTGTTTGGCACTCAAATTCATCCAAAACATCTTCGGCTTCGGAGAAGACAATTTTAAGTTGAGTGAGCCATTCACGAAGTTGATGGTTGTGATCTTGCTTTTGCTGAGCATCTAACAGCACGGCCTTAACTGAAGAGAGAGTCTTTGTAAGGTCTCGAAGATCATCGTATAAACCCACCACTCGAGAAGCTTCTTGAAAAGCATGAGAAGCAATCTTTGCTATGAGTGACTCTGCGATGCTGAAGAGAAATGATTCGGCCATAGTTGTTTGAAATACAAACGGCAGAGATGGGATGGGTAGGGAAAACTGTGTTTCTAAGTCAACTTCGTTGATGAATGGATTCCAACTCTGAACGTATTTTCTAATCCAACTCAAAACGAAACAAAAAAATAGACAAATTATACCTTCAGACAATATTAATTTTGAGAATTCATATATTGATCCAATTGCGATTAAACAATATTTTTGAGCCATATAATTCTATTGCAGTTATATGTAGGATTTGGTCTACAATGGAAAAAGTCATAAAATGAACCGAATTTTTTGTCGGACTAACTGTCATTAGTGCGAAAGTCTTTGCCTGTGAGTAATATATATTTTGATGAACAAAACAATATTTTCTTGACTAAGTTGGGAATCAAATTCATGATTATAATATTACGATCTTCATTCTATGATTAATTTATGCTTTTTAAGGTGCTAATTGTGCTGGTCGATCCATTTAATTCAACTGTTCATACGGCCCATCATAAAATCGATTTGTCTATTTTTTTAACTAGGAAATCCATATAATAGGCTTGAAATACTTTCTAGAATAATCATTTTGAAATATAAAAAAAAAAAAAAATTGGAACAAGTTTTTCAGAAAGTATTTTTGAATTAGAACATTATTTTTGAAAATTTTTTATATTCTAAATTTGAAAATACCTTATAGAACAGTTATTTTAGGCTTTAAAAGAACATATATTTTGAAATTGATGTTTCAAAAAGTATTTTCAAATTTAAAAATTTTGGAATTTTTTTAAATAACTCAATAAACCTCTTTCTCATGGTTAATTTTCTCAAAAGTTCCTTTTCAATCCTGCATCATTTTGTGTAAAAGAAGAAGATGAAGCAAGAGGAGGAAAGTGTAGGACATTTCACAGATAAGGAAGGAAAGGGAACGTCAAATTAGAAATTTAAGATTTGTAATATTTTTAATATAAGCTAAAATGAAAATAGTATAATTTATGGAGATACTAAAAAAAATTATGAAGTTGTAAGAAGTATTAAGAGAAGACACGGATCGAATCTAATAGTCCAGTTATGAGCATATTCTTAGACATCAATTCTTTTCAAATTGTGATTTTAATACTTACAAACATTAATTTATAAGAAAAACACAAAATCTAAATATATGATATGAAGCAAAGATAATACATGATAATTTCATTCAATTAATACAATTATATACAAATGATTTAAACTAAGATATGAATACAATTACATTTTATTTACACATCAAAATACCACAAGATTTAAACTTTTATTTGTCCTCAAACAAAAAAAAAATCCACTAACACAGAATGATAGTGCAAAAACAGAATGATGAAGGCTTAGAAGACATCAAGACAGATAATATTGTGGAATTTTAGTTACTCTTTATAAAGGATTTTCTATTAGGTTCCTGACTTAGAAGACACTTACCTGTTAACAAAGCATGAATCTTCCACTCAATTGTTTTTTCCTTTTTCTTGCTACACTCAATATCAAAGGAGTGTCTCTTTCCCATTAACATATAGTCTCAAAGGGGTGTCAATTTATTCACTCAATATTTATTTTCAATTTTTTAATATTTTGACGGACAATTCTCCAATAACCAAGTGTAGTGTGTGACATCCGGGCATTGACGAGGACGGGGAGTGACCGCTGATGCAAGAGGCACGAAGTGCAAGAGGCACAAACAAGGAGCGGCTCCTGGCAGACTTCCAATGGAAGGGACACATGGAAGAATCGAAAATAGAGATTGCATAGGTATAAGATCTATCTATAGATAAAAAATACACAAATAAGAAATATCATTTTATGTAATTTTATGTACAGTAGTGGGGAATTATGGGACAAAAAATAAATCCGCTTAGTTTCAGACTTGGTACAACTCAAAGTCATGATTCTATTTGGTTTGCACAACCAACAAAATATTCTGAGAATATACAAGAAGATAAAAAAATACGAGATTGGATAAAAAATTATATACAAAAAAATAAAAGAATATCCTCGGTAGCCAAACCCATAAGAATTTCATGGTTAAGCGTGTTTAACCTGAAGTAATTTAGGAAAGGATGCCCTTCTGGAAAGTTTTCTCGGGAAGTGTGCGTGTGTGAAATTTTCCAACAAGCAATCACAAATAGATATTTACAATGTGCTTAGAAAATGTCATTGAACAAACATAGAACTGTAGTCTATGCAAATGTAGAAATGATGTAAGATGTCATGCACAAGAACACCCCAAACTCAAATTTTTATATTGTCCCCAATGTATAGAAAATAATAAGTGTTAAAATTAACAATGATAATTGTTAATGTTATATTTAATTGTAAAAATGTTTATAAAGAGTAAAAAAATTAACATTAATTATTAAAATTAATTTTAATATTATAAAAAAATTGTTTTAGTAAAATGAATTTATTTTTAAATTTAACATAATATTTTTAAAATGTAAAAATTTAGTATTTAAGTAAAGTAAAATAATTATTTTTAAAATAATATTTTTTGAAATAAAATAATTGCGTGCATAAAAGAATTTTAACTGATAAGCAACACCTTAATTCCTTGGTGTAATCTATAACATAGGCCAACAGCTGGAGCCTCTTTGACGTTCACTTTTCACTAGAAACTGTAGTTCTAGATGGTGTACCCACCTTTATTTTGTTTGTTTTGGTTTGAGTTATTAACCATGTTAATGAAGCTGTATCTCACTTATATACCATATAATCACCATTTCACATAGGTAAAGTTTAGTTTTGGAAGCTCACAAAAAGATAAAGTAAATATCAAATCAACTCAAGATATGGTATGGTATGGTTCTCTCGAAGCTTGGTGCACGACGCCCTGCAAACATGACCAAATCGAAACAAGGGAACCGAATACATCAAATAAAGGAATCGAATACAGGGTGCATCTTTACTAAGGAACTGAATATATAAAATGGGGAATCGAATACAAGCTTATTTATATGTGTGAGTGGAGCTGTAATCGATTACGGTTCACGTGTAATCGAACACGACAATAAAGAACTGAAATCCGTTCTTTACTGTGGTATTTTAAAATAACTTGAGGGTAAAACTGATTTTTTAAACAAAATCCTCTCAAATCCGAACACATAGCGGGTGATAATAAAAAACTACTCTACTATATATGAAATATACCGATGAGAGTTAATTGTCATTTATAGACAATTATCAGGTATTAATAGGTCGGATTGTCTTATCTTTACAAATATAATGTATTGATTATTAATTATTGGCTTTGATTACCTAGAAATATATTGCATTAATGTTTAATCAATGGACCTGGCTATCACAAGTCCTATAAACATACAATGGATGTAGAAGTACAATCATCTTCTTCTACACAGAACTCTTTATGAAACATATCTTACTTGGGTGTCGAAGTGTCTTCTGCAGGTCAACCACCACTCGGGAATGATTACTTGAAGAGTTGGTCGATCGAAGGAGATCAAAGAAGAACGATCGATCCTTGGAACGGACAACTTTAAATGTTTTGGGTTAGGGATCTCAATTCAATCGAAACAATTACATATCTCATAAATCCGTTTAAATCATTCTTCGCATCTATCTTCAAACGAACATGTTTTATTTCCTTAATAAACACTTACATTTCCTTTTGAACTGGAAATGTGAACAAAGCATAAATTTTTTGAACACAAATTCAACCTAGCTGTTATATTTAAAAATATCTAAAAGTACAAAATGAAAAAAAACATAAAGAAAACTTATACAAGTAAAACATCACTTATTTTTTTTTTTTAGAGTGAATGATATGTGATTGACATTATTACCAATGCGTCAAATTAAATATAAAGATAAGAGATTTACGAAAAAAAAAAATCTTTTATGATATGTTCACTTGAAATGATATATTTGGATGAGAGATAGTTGATGAATTTGAAGAGATTTAGAAGTAAATTGATTGTTGTTATTTTAAGGGATTTGGATGTGGGTGGGGATGGATTTAGAAATAAAAATTGTTGACTGATGTGATATATAAAAAAATGGTTTAATTTGAAGAAATTGAAGAAAATTATTAAAATAATCGTAAAAGTGAAAGTAATATAAAATAATAATTGTTAATATTATATAATTGTAAAAATTATTATAAGAAGAGAAAAAAATAAAATTTAATTTTTAAAATTATATTATTATTATTATTATAACTTTTATTATTATCATTATTACTATTATAATAATTATTATTATTATTGTTTCGGTTATGAGTCCCGAGACCGAAGACACTTCAAGTTCTCTTTCACTCTGACGTTCTTTCCACGCTTATCGAAAATCTCTTCTTCGATGCCGAACGGTTGTGACCTGCAGGGAAACACTCTGACGCAGGGTCACAAGAAGGTGAATGTGTGTATAATTAGATCAAAAGTGAGTTACCTTATTGTTAACTTTGTATTTATAGGCATTAGACCCAATCATCCGCATTAACTGCCTGTAAATACTATATCTTTTGTTTCCCTTTCGTAATATTCGTCAATTAAGACCATTAATTACCTTTTAATGTTGCCTTCAAGGTTTCATCATTGTTCAACTGTCTATTCGTACTTCTTCAGTCTAAACCGACCGGTCTCTTATCGTCTTCGTCCTGACCGGTTGATCGCCTCCCTCTGAGCCGTCTATCCGTACCTCTTCAGTCTATAGTCTTCGTCCTAATCGGTCAACCACCTCCCCCTAATACACAATAATAATTATTATTATTAATCGAAAGAGAAAGAGAGAATTTATAAAAGAAACGTGAAGCACTTGAGATATGACTTTGTGTAAAATACTCATTATGGATGGGTCTCATTCTCCACCAAAACATATAGATTAATAGGTATTAGAGATTTGGTGTATTAAGGAACCCAAAACACCACAAGGGGAACTGAATACAAAACCTTTTTTATTTGTGCATTGAACGAGAATCAAATACGTACGGTTCAGCAGGAACCGAATACAGGCATCAGGGAACCGAGTATTCAACCTCCTTCAAGTTATCTTCTTTATATTCAAGCTGTCTTCTTCATCTTCAAGTTTTCTGATCTTCATCTCGAGGACAAAGTTAACTTTTAAAAGTAAATCACTCCAAATCCAAACAGCTTCGCGATAAAAAAATATATATCTCGCAAACCTTCGTAAATTTTTCTTTTGCATATCTGTTCAAACGAACACATCCCATCCCTCAAATCTATTTTCACTTTTCTTCTTCAATATAGTGTAATCATCTCATGTAATCACAGCCTTAGTATTATATTTGACATGTATTCATAAACTAAAACCTGCACGTCTAAAGTCATAAATCATAGGAGGAAAATAAATCAGTCGCAGAATGAACTAGTGTAATTGTGATGTATATCAAATGAATTAAACTGAAAAAAATAATTAAAAGTTATTATAAAAGATATACCAGCAATAAAACAGGTGTGAATATTAATAATTATTGTGTTGGAAATAATCTTACAAAGGTACAACGCGGAAAATTTCAATCTTACAAACATAAACAACAATTTATTTTGGACTGTTGTATGCATTCAATTGTCAAAAGTTTAAGTTGGTATATATGCCACTTGTTATTTTGTCCTTCACCTCTTATGCAATGTACTATACCTTATTTCTATTTTTCATGAATGACCATATATAATTATATTATATGCCAGGGATTGCAACTTCATATCAATGATCATTTGAACTCAAATAATTGAAAGAAAAAAAAAACAAAAATTAATGTCACAAACAATTGATTGTAGTGACTTATTTCTAACCGATGAATATTTTCAATTTTTTGAATCAATTATTGAATAATTAATTTACATTTTTTATTAAGAGTCATTGTCGATTTTACAACTGTTAGATACATTACCCATAAAACAGTCAGCACACAGCACCCTTCTAAAGCATATCTTCCACCATTTTTTTTAATCTTTTAATCAGCTTCACGATCCAATTGAAGAAGAAAAGGTTATACACGTATGTTATTAATTAAATTAGGGCTTTATCATCACTTTGCTACGCAAACACAAGTCAAAGTAGCCAAGGGTAAGGACCAAGCTAAACATGTCAACCCAAGAAATTAAAGTTTCGTGCCACGTATACCAATTAACCCTAATGTGTGGTATTGAGGAAATAAAATAATCTACAATATAGATTGTGATTTGGATTCCCTTTTGTCCGTACTTGAACAACCCATCAATAATTGCAAGTTTGCAATTGATGTTACATCAATTATGGAATAGGTTAACGTCACGGAAGTTAAATAGTGGACAACCAAAGCATATGTGGAACTTGTTTGTGTTTTTTTGAAGATAATACACGATTTTTACGGGATAAAAAAACAAAACAAAAAATTCGGTATTTTGATGTGTAGAAATTTTAGGAGAAGAATGAAATGTCAAGTACATTTTTTTTGTTTTATAGTTGTATATTTATAAGATGTCATGTAAATTTTGAAAATGAATTTAAGAGAAACATAGAAATGGAAAGAAAAACCATAACATGAACCTATATTAATCATGCTATTTAAGATTTAACTAATAGAATTCGAACTAAAAATTCATAATTTATTATGTGTGTTGTTGTTTGGACATTTCCGTTGATATTAAGAGTGGTATAACAAAGATGGCAAGTGTTACAAGTTAACATGTTACTCTAATTGATGCAAAATGGATTCGGGAACTTTTCATGCTCGTGATGTTGTTGTGATGTTGGCCATGTCTTCCACTAGATCTCCAATTTATGTACGTAAGTAACACACATAATAAGAAAATGGCAAGTGCTACAAGTTGACATTGCCCTTTTTGATCGATGCAAGGTAGATGTTGGGATGTTGGGCAAGTTGTGATTTTTAGCCTTTATAATGCACCAAAGTGTCTGGCTTTTAATTGTGGTGTACTTGTTGGGGATGGATCCATTGATAAAAACAATGAGAAATAACACTATGAAAAATCGAATTTACTGTCGATAAAAATATGCTATAAAATAATTTCAGCGAAGATAAAAGTAATATTTTAAATTATCTTATTTGTTTTATAGCAGATATTTGATTTTTAATAAAATTACACATTTTTTAATACTAGATGTTTAAATTCAGAACACTATAATTGCAATAATGACGTTACTTTTGGCCTCATAAAAAGCTGTGGTTTTATCATCTAGTTCCCAAAGGATGAACAAGATATGCGAATATTTGGGGGGCTTCAATCACGAATCACGAATCACAAATAAAAATAATACAATGTATTGGTCTACTAGATTGGAATAACCTATTTTATATATTCATGATAAATATATAAATCCAATTTAGATAAAAAGTAAACAATAAATATAATATTATATAATAATAATAATAATCAATGTTGTTTACAATAAAATAATATTTCAAATGTTTATCTATTTTTTTTCCTGAAATAGTAATAAACAATATACTAATATTTATTTTAAAATTTCCATACCCAATATTCTTTTTTATAATTGGTGGTGAAGAAGCAGAGTTCTGAGATCCTGTTTGGGCTGCTTGGTAGCAGTTCAACTTCCAACATGTTCATAATTTCACTCAATTATAATACTACTTGCTTCCCAGCTATTTAAACTTACCCAATAGTTTTGCGTGCAATTTCCTTTCCCTCTGGGTAACCAAATTAGCACTTACCAATAATCCGTATAAAATCTCACTTATTCAAATTTATTTTATATTAAATCAAACTCTCCTTTTTGAAAAAAAAGAGAGTTTAATTTGGTTTATAATAATTTAAACTAAACTTTATCACCTTCATGACTCACTCCATAATATAAGCAAAAAAGAAAAGTTATTTGGCCATTGGAGGGAGAACAATAATTTAAAACAGGTTTAATAGTTTGCTATTAAAAAAAAAAAAAACTATTGTATTTTGCCAGAACATTACATGCAATTGATGTTTTCCGACAAAAAAACTATTGTGATTTTCCTCAAAGAATTGACGTATTTATCTCAGAATTGTCTAGATCAATTCAATGCTCCAAGAATCCAGCTTCAACACTTCATAATCACATGTGTCCACGTAATCATCGACGTCTTTTTTGGCCGCCATTATCATCACAATGATCTTCCTTCTTTCTACATCAAGTCACAATCACGTCACCACGTCTGGGATCCAACGCCTCACAACACTCCACGTGTCGGAATCGGAATGCACACCAAGACTCCGCCACGCTATAAAAGCCACCTTACTTCGCATTCATTCAATATCTCGCACCAAAATTTGAGAAGCTAGTGATCAATCTTCAGCCCTGTGCTGAGTGTGTTTCTCCGCTCCCCCATCTTCTTCCATTGGAGGACCTTCTCCTCCAGGAATAGGATAACACTTTTTCTCTTCTCCAAATTCTTAAGTTAACTTCCTTCATTATCACCTTCTCGTGACGGTAACTTTGGTGAGTTCAGTTTTTCGTTGCGTAGCAGTAAATGTAATTTTACTTGGAGGAGATTTATGAAATCTTGCTTTGGATTGCGCGTTGGAAATTAAGATTTTCTTTTACTATTTCGGAGGAGACCAAGTACAACGTCGGGGTCACGCTAGATCTCTCTAGATTCTGTTAAAGTTGTCTTTTTTTTTTCGTTGACAAAACTACCCTCGTGTCTTAAGGAAACTACACTGTTAGTCAGTACTCCCAGATGATTTCTGATGCTATTTTCTTTTGTTGCAAACTCAGCCTTCCTAAAAGGAAGAAAAAGAAACTGCACCGATTAATTATAAAATTCTATTTCAGATGAAGTTTGGTTTTAGCTTTTGCTATGCTCTAACTTCGCCTTGTTTTTTAATATGTTGTCATTTTCATTAACCAATAGTGAGACCAGAGTTAGGGAGAAGTATAGCAACAAAGCACGTTTGCACTAAACGACAAAGATAAAAAAGGAAGGATCATATTTTTGTAGGTTCATTTTAGAGTTTGATTGTTAATTTTCTTCCAACTTTTGGGGTATAGGTTAAAAAGATGACGGTGCTAAAGACAACACCAACGCAGTTCCCTACGTGGATTCCTCCATTCCGTGAACCACGTCGCTGTCTATCTAACATGTGCTTAACCTTTAGCATCCATCACCATCGTCATAAGCCCCTAGGTCTATATTACGAAACTCCTTAACAATTTTAGACTGATGATAATGTACATAAAAAATCAGCTTATGTGGTATTTTGTAGCTTTTGGAGTCTTAATAATCGAATATTTGTAAATTTTGTTGAGATGCAGTGAATTTTAATTTTGATAATATAATAATCTGTGTTGTTTTGGTTTGGTCATACAGTTGTGAAGTGTTCGAAAATGACTGTCACTCCTAAGATCTCCGTCAACGATAAGAAATTGGTTGTTCATGGCAAGACCATATTAACCGGAGTACCGGACAACATTGTGCTCACTCCAGGATCTGGAGGTGGCCTAGTGACTGGTGCTTTTGTTGGTGCTACTGCTTCCCACAGCAAAAGTCTCCATGTGTTTCCAATGGGTGTCTTGGAGTAAGTTCTTCTTGCTTTTCCTCACTCACATGCAGTCTATATCACATCCAACATGTTCTATTTTCAGCAGAGAAAATAACGAAATTGTTATAATTTACAACATGATGGTGAATATAATTTGCTCAAGTATATATAAGCGTAGAAAATTTGACAGTAGCAAGTTAAACTGGATGTGTGTTTGGATCTGTAACCATGAGTGTAGGCTTTGACATTACATGAATTGGTGATTTCTAATTTCTCATTTCTGATATAATCTTGGAATAGGGAGCTCCGGTTCATGTGTTGCTTCCGGTTCAAGTTATGGTGGATGACTCAGAGAATGGGAACTTGTGGGAGGGATGTTCCACTGGAGACACAGTTCATGCTGATTGAGAGCAAAGAGAGTGAAGTGGATGGAGAGAATTCTCCAACCATCTACACTGTCTTTCTTCCTCTTCTCGAAGGTCCATTCCGAGCTGTTCTTCAAGGCAACGACAAGAACGAGATAGAGATTTGCCTCGAGAGTGGTGAGTAACTCTTAGCCATGCAAAATGGTTTGGCGGTGAAAGGCTACATGGAAGTCTTCCGTCGTGTCATAACATAGTTTAGTGCCATAGCTGCTGTTAATTCAGTTCCTTCCCTTCCCTTCAGCCATACTTTTAAGGGGTGGAGCTGTCATTTGTGGATTGAATTGAGCTGGATAAACTTCTCTCGATGAGTCAATCAATTGAATCAAACAAATGGAGTTTATAGCTTTGGTCCTTTGGAGAAAATATATATATAGCATGGCGTCCCAAAGAACCGAAACGACCCTTTTCTTTTTGGTATGTGGTATGGTTTTGCAGGGGATAACGCGGTTGAGACTGATCAAGGCCTTCACCTAGTTTACATGCATGCTGGGACCAACCCCTTTGAAGTCATCAATCAAGCAGTGAAGTAAGGCACCCCCGTTTGTGTTTTCCATCTAAATTGATTTAAAAAAAATTAAGTGTATGCTGACGATTATATTTTACTGATTCCTTCTCTTGTTCTTTCTAGGGCTGTGGAAAAACACATGCAAACTTTTCTTCACCGTGAGAAGAAAAAGGTAAGACCCTTTTCTCATGGCTCTAGCTATTATGCCAAGCTAATACATAACGGATCCTTTTAACCTTTTATTGTTGGTTTTATGCAGTTACCCTCTTTTCTTGACTGGTTTGGTTGGTGCACATGGGATGCTTTCTATACTGATGTCACAGCTGAGGGTGTAGAGGAAGGCCTGGAAAGGTAATTAGTGAGAGAAATTGAGTACATGTTTCTCATTAACTGAAGAAAAGATGAATTTTGAAGATAATGTTTATAGAACACCGAAATTTGTTCAATATGATCACAGTCTATCTGCGGGAGCTACACCACCACGGTTCCTAATCATAGATGATGGCTGGCAACAGATTGAAAGTAAACAAAAGGATGTTGACTGTGTTGTACAAGAAGGGGCACAGTAAGATTTCTCTGTTTTTGTAATTAATTACTAATTAGTGACATTTTCCTTAATTCAATACCTATCTCAATTATGAAGTCCTAATGTTCAAGAGAATACCAATTGTTATTTTTGTAATTTATCTGATTAAATCACTATAAACCATGATGATTGCAGGTTTGCTACTAGGCTGACTGGTATTAGAGAGAATACTAAATTTCAGAAGAAAACACACAACAGTGAGCAAACATCAGGTCTGAAGCATTTAGTAGAAGGAGTAAAGCAGCATCACAACGTGAAGTATGATCATGGATCTTTTAATCCTTTTCAATATTGTTCAAGTAGCTTGGCTAATCAAGTTTCTGACTTCTTGATTGGTTCCTCTGTTCATGAACAGAAATGTTTATGTATGGCATGCATTAGCTGGTTATTGGGGTGGAGTGAAACCAGCAGCAACTGGCATGGAGCATTATGACACTGCCTTGGCATATCCAGTGCAGTCACCAGGTGTGCTTGGAAACCAACCAGACATTGTCATGGACAGCTTGGCCGTACATGGCCTAGGCCTAGTGCACCCAAAGAAGGTTTTCAATTTCTACAATGAGCTCCATGCTTACTTGGCTTCTTGTGGAGTGGATGGAGTGAAGGTTGATGTGCAGAACATTATTGAGACCCTTGGTGCTGGACATGGTGGAAGAGTCTCTCTTACACGAAGCTATCATCACGCTCTTGAGGCTTCCATTGCTCGTAACTTCACTGAGAATGGATGCATTGCTTGCATGTGTCACAACACTGATGGCCTTTACAGTTCCAAGCAGACTGCTGTTGTGAGAGCCTCTGATGATTTCTACCCTCGTGATCCTGCTTCCCACACCATCCATATTTCTTCTGTTGCATACAACTCACTTTTCCTTGGAGAATTCATGCAACCAGATTGGGACATGTTTCATGTGAGTAGAAATGTGCAACTCATCTTAATTGATATTTTACCGTATCTTCTTTTTTTTCTTCCTTGGGAATGTTTCATGAGCTATAAATATTCTTGTTAACAAAAAGATCTGTGATTTCAGAGTTTACACCCTGCAGCAGAATATCATGCTGCGGCTCGTGCAATTGGTGGATGTCCAATTTATGTGAGGTATAGTGATGTTCATTCATTGCACTTGCACATATTTTCATTACATGAAATTGGCACCATTGTTATGCGATTCTTTTATTTATTTATCATGTTTTTCCAGTGACAAGCCAGGCTACCACAATTTTGATCTTCTTAAGAAACTGGTTCTTCCTGATGGTTCGGTTCTCCGAGCACAATTACCAGGGAGGCCAACTCGTGATTCTCTGTTTGTTGATCCAGCCAGAGATGGGACTAGGTTTGTTTATCTAAATCTTCATTCTTTATAAAGCTATGTTCCATAGACATGTATTAATGACTCATTTAATAAACTACAATTTTCAGCTTGCTCAAAATCTGGAACATGAACAAATGTTCTGGAGTTGTTGGTGTATTTAACTGCCAAGGTGCTGGGTGGTGCAAGATAGAGAAGAAAACTCGCATCCATGATACATCTCCCGGTACACTAACTGGCTCTGTCTGTGCCTCTGATGTTGACCTTATCACCCAAGTAGCAGGTCCTGAATGGCTTGGAGAGACAATTGTTTATGCTTATAGATCAGGTACTATTAATTTACTCTGTCATTCCCTTACCATCAGTTTTAATATTTACAAAGGATGTGTAATACAAGATGAAATAACTATCTCGAAATTTCAGGTGAGGTGATTCGGCTACCAAAGGGGGTTTCAGTTCCGGTGACACTGAAAGTTCTTGAGTTTGAACTTTTTCATTTCTGTCCAATCCATGTGAGGATCTACTATTAGCTTTGATGTATGCTTAACTTTGATGTATGCTTAACTTTACTACTATTGTTTTATTGAACAGGAAATAGCACCAGGTATTTCATTTGCAGCGATAGGGCTACTTGATATGTTCAACACTGGAGGAGCTGTGGAGCTGGTTGAAATTCACAGAGCCTCTAACAACAAACCAGAACTGTTTGATGGTGAGGTGTTATCAGAATTAACCTGTTCTCAGAGTCCTAACCGAGCAGCAGCAGCAACTGTTTCTCTTAGAGTCAGGGGAAGAGGCAGGTTTGGAGTTTACTCCTCTCAACGCCCAGTGAAATGTGTAGTAGATGGCTCTGAAACAGACTTCAACTATGAGTCAGAGAGTGGGTTGGCAACCTTCTCCATCCCAGTTCCTCAAGAGGAGATGTATAGATGGGCAATAGAGATCAAAGTTTGAGTCTTTTTTGAAGACCTGGTGTTTGATGAAATGCCGTGTCAGGAAAAGGGTGCTGCTGTAGTTAGCATTGACTCATTGAGGGAATTGTTGGGGACATGGGGGTGGTGAAATACCAAAAAATAAGTTGATCATAAGAACTGAGTTGTCGAGTAGCTATGTTGTAGTAGGGAAGTGCTTTTGTTGTAATTTAATGCATGTAGTTGAGAGTAGCATTTCATCAGTGGGAGAGAGGAACACATAATGATGTCAATCAAGGATGTCCCATGTTTTTTTCCTCTGAATAAAAAGTTCACATCTGTTCGAGTTTTATGTCAGTTAAGGATGTCAGTAACAGATTTAAAAGGTAAATTTGGATTATATGATATCTCAATGATTTGAGTTTGCCGTACACAATAATAATATAAGCAGTAATCTAGAATTCAATGCGCTAAAACAATACGCAACAGTGAAGAAGGACGCTAATTGAAAAGATAAATCTAATCAAACTTTGTGAACGTACCATTAACTTCAACTAGTTCTTACCTTGCCCAGAAAAATGCTAAGATGGAATGGAAGGTTGTGTAGCAAATACTTCCATTTCAACTTTTTAGATAATTTGATTTTACATTTCAAGGCGTTTAAATATTTTATTTTTCATTTTTAAAATTTTTATTTTGACACGATTTATTTTTATTTTTCAAGAAATTTAAATATTTTATTGAAATAAACACGATTCAAATTTATTAAGTTTTGAATTTTTTTTTATTTGGATATAATATTTTAATTACAAAAATATATCTACACAACATTTGTGATGTCTATGAAAAATAATTTATATAGACATTGATAAAATAGTTGATGTTGTTTAAAAAAGTATCTCTTTATATTTAATTAATGGGATTCTCAAGCAAAATGATTTAAAAATAGTTTTAGCCTACATTAATAAATAAATAATCATAAAAATATTAATTGGAAAATCACTTTTATCAACAATAAGTATAAGGGTAGGATGGACAAAGTGCATTATACTACATTGTACTATAAAAATTTATAATAAACTATAAAACAGTTCAAGAAAACTGAACTAAAAAATAGTTCAAAGTAACTGAACTAAAAAATAGTTCAAAGTAACTGAACTAAAGTAATTTTTAGTTTACTTATAGTGTAGTCACTTCAGGGAACTATTGTTTAGTTCATTATAGTACACTTCAGTGAACTATTGTGTAGTTTGATGCAATAGTTACATAACTTTACGACTTATGCTATCAATCTAGTCTTATTCGGGGATGTAGCTGTCTTGATCAATTCACTTATCAAATAGATAAATCTTGACCCTATTCTTTTCACATGCATCTTGCTTTTCAGTTGGCAAACATATCACACAATTTATCATTATTATCTACTGGTTTAGTGTGGGGTGAGACTTCAAATCGTGGTTACAAGGACCATACAAAGTCATAGAAGTCCTTATTTTTCACAAATCGAAAAGGAAGCTCGGACTTCACAAACATCTTCACCAACTTCATTCGATATGCATTTTGGTCAAATTTAGAAATAGTTGGTGAAGGACTAACACTAACTTATGTAATTGATGATTAAAGCTTTTGTCTTTTGAATGCTTTTCTATTAGGATCTTTTTTGCATCTTATTGAATGATTCTACATCTTACTTGTTCTAATCAAATATTTAATCAAATCATCACAATAATTACATTTAGTTTTTTTTTCTCAAAATAAAGCTTTTGTTTAATAAAATGTTCCCACACAATCGACTTTTACTATTGTTAGTTGAAGAAGAATCCGTACACTAAGATTTTAGAAGTATTTGGTATAAATGTTTCTATAATTTCTGACATTTACATCACTACTATTAATTAATACTCCAATCATACAAAAAGCAAATATATCTAAAAGATATACCTACTGATGTTATCAATGTGTTACCTACACTTTTTTAAGATAGTTTATACAATTTGTGGTGGAAAGAATAAGGACACTTTTAACTTTTGAGTGTGACTATGTATCAACCAGAGATATTTTGTTACAGTTTGGAGATAGAAAATTTAAATATTTGCCTTCACATTACTTATTACTAAAAGGTATACATAATTGATGCTGCAATGATTCGAATTTATAAATAATAGAAAAAACATTGGATTGGATTTTAGAGTTACTAATAATTCTAGAATAAATTTTATTTTCTTCTTGGAAAGATTCTGCAGTGATGATTCCGTCCAAGAGAAATTATCACATTTTTTTTTTACTATTTTAACATCAGAATTGGTAGAGCAGTTATCCAAAAGTTAACGAGTAAAAAGAAGAACATGATGTTATACTTTGCTAATTTATTGACCAAAAATGAAAGTGAAATGGCTCTGTATTCACATTACACGCCCCGTGAAAGAAGATTGAAAAAAATGAGTGTTATATACAGTGACATGAATGAGAGTGAGTCATGAAATGGCAACAATAACAATCCATGGTAGGGTATGCTATTGACGTATGTAACTGTAACTTGATGATCAAACGCCCAATCAAAATAATAACACTTCCCCCCATCCTATGTGAAAGTGCCAATATAACAATAAAAGGTATGTTCACCAGTGATGAGAAATTATAAAGAATAACGATATTTTGACTTATTTAACAATATTTTAACACTGTCTACGAATCATTTTATAATTAATTCATGTGAGTTTATGATTATTATTATTGATTATAAAATAATTTTAGATCAATCATAATATATAAATAATATTAAAATATTATAAAAAAATATTGTAAAAAATATCATTATCCGATTATAAATCATATACATAGCCACAACAATTATCATCAAATATATATAAGTTTCAACTCGGGTATTATTCAAAATCCTGCATTTATATAACATAGAAGAGAATAGTCTAAATACGGAATTTGTGGAACCATATTAATGTGATTATCTCCATGGTCCAATCTGAAAGAGAGTAATATTGCTCAAACTCTTATTTAATCTAAAACTATATAAATTTTCAAAATTAATTCAGTTTAAAGAATTTCTCCACAATACATACAATATTTGGTATAAATAAAAAATTATATAAATTAACTTGTGGAAGTTATATTTATCTAAAGCTACAATTATTTTCCTCCTTTTCTTTGTTTTGGATAGGATTGCAAAATATTGAGTGGTAAATAAAAACTAACTCCTTTTACTCTGAAAAATATATTCCTTTGCATTTTTTTTTTTATTTTTAAAGTAAACCAACCTATTATGGTTTCGAAACTACATTATGGGAATATCTTGTGCAAAATTAATTTGCTTGAAAAGAACTAAATAAGGCATAGAGGAAGATATTATTGAACATCTCACATTCCAAATATGTAATTTCTATTACAACTTTTTTAATTACGGTAGGCTTAAACCGTCCTTTGGTCCTAATATTTGTGTGAAAATCTCAGTTCGATCTTCAAGTTTTGAACTGTCTCAATTAAGTCATAATTTTTGTAAAAATGCACATATTTTACCCTAACCGTTAAGTTGTCTCAAACGACGTTAATTGATTTTGAGATGTATTTTTCATTTTAGGCTTAACCTCTCCCTTGATTCTTATGTTTGTGTGAAAATCTCAGTTCGGTCCTCAAGTTTTGAACTGTCGGCAACAGCGACATTTTTTAGTTTGAGAGGGAAAAAAGGTGTCAGTCGGGGGGTTTGAGGGTGGAGGAATGAATGAAATGTGATAGTGATTGGAAGGAAAAAAAAACATAGCCACATGGATTTAATGATTTTAAAACATAAAAAAAAAATTACAGCTCAGTTCAAAGTTAACGTCGTCTCAATACACTTAACGGTTGGGGTAAAATGTTGTAAAATGTTTGCATTTCATAAGGACTTGAGAAAAAACTTGAGGACCGAACTGAGATTTTCACACAAACATAAGGATCAAGGGAGGGATTAAGTCTAAAATAAAAAATACATCTCAACATCAATTAACGCCATCTGATATCGGTTAACGGTTGAGGTAAAATGTGTGTATTTTTACAAAAATTATGACCCAATTGCGACAGTTCAAAACTTGAGGATCAAATTGAGATTTTCACACAAATATTAGGACCAAGGGAGTTTATAAGCTTTTTTTGTTTAAATTACAACTAGATAAGACTAAAACCATTTATTTAATTGCTTTGGACAACTTTTTCAATTCGTATAATCTCAAAATATTTCAGGATTACTAATTGTTATCATTTATAAAAAAAAAAAATTTAACCAATTCTATTTCCTGAAAATTATATTATTTAAATTTATGAAAATAACCACAAAAAGGTAGACTAATTTCAATATATGGTTTTGTTGTTTTTTAATAAAAAAAATCGGTGGTAACAAGACAAGTGGCATGAATGGACTTGAAAACATTTTCCTTCTCATCTTCATTATGTCTTTTGCATTTTAGATATAGCAAAATAATTTTTCTTTGAGTATTGCAGACTCATTCATAATAAAAATTACTTCTCATGCTTTTTATGAAAAAATGCAGAGAAGTTCGTTTGACAATGAGAACATTAGGAAATTTACTATTCTTGAAATTTGAGACGGAAATACGTGAGGAGACAATGAAATTTGGAATCAATATAATATCTTAATAAAATAATAATATTGACATATTTTAATAAAATAATAAGTTTAACTATCTTTAAAAAAATATAATTATGGATGACTTTTACATGTAAAAATTCCGTTAGTATTAATTTTAAATAATTAAATTATATCATAAATATTTATAATGTTAATTTCTTTCAAAATTTTATATAGTTCCTCCACGAACACGAGGCCCAATATATCAATAGATATCGGCTTTTATTTCCTGCAACCTCACAATTTATTTGTGAACCTCCAAATTTCAAAATGACTATTTTACCCATTCTAAAAGTGATTTCTAGATTATATATTTTAGAAAATATTTAGAACAAGTTTTTAAAATTTTCAAAATCAAATTTTCGAACTAAGGTTTCCAGAACAGAATTTCTAAAATAAAATTTTCAAAATGCATTATGGATCAAATTTTTTAGAATAAAATTTTCAAAACAAACTTTTCGAAATGCATATATTGTCATCTTAAACCACTTTTCTAAAAATATCTTTTGATGAAATATGTTCCATGCAAAGAATTTTTCACAAGATTTAAAATGTATTTTTGAATGAGTTTTTTTTTTTTTTATCGATCTTTTTTTTCTAACAACTGTAATTATGAAAGTGACAATAATAATAATAGTAACATCGTTTTCTATACATTAGAATACAATAGACTTCTTTAAGTTTATGTATAAATTTTAGTCTTTCTTGCATAATAAATTCTTAAGCTGTAGAATTGTTTATATATATATATATATATATATATATATATATATATATATATATATAATTTGATGGATTTAGTCTTTTTGGATAAAGTAAGTCAATAAAATTATTTTGTATTTAAATTTTACTTGTTATATATAGGTAACAATACTATTATAAATGCAGAAAAAACTGAAAAAAAATTAAAAACTATTCATAATGACAATTATAAAGTTTAATTACATTTTCTAAATCAACTACTATAAGTAATTGTGATAATAAGTTGAACTTTCGATAAATGTCTAAAATAAGTAAATTTTAAAATAACTTAGCATTTATTTTGTTTTGATTTTTTTAATTTTTTTTAATTCACCTTTACTTAACATGTTTTTCAAATTTAAGGATCATAATAGAGTTAAAGTAAAAAAACAAAGAAATTGGATTAGAATCATGTAATTTTGGACAAATTATAATTATTGTAGCTAAGTGGTAGAAACAGGATAAATTGTGATTGATGTAGCTAATTGGAAGAAATGGTGTTAAGCGCCAGAAAGCGGATAAGGAAGTTCTTATGAAGAGGAAACCTCAAAACACCCCAAATGTAACTTGTATAGCTTGAGTCCAAAATATGTGGTTTAAGTCTTAAGAAACACAGTTTGGAAAGATCTAGAATGAAACCTCTGTGGCTAAGTGTCAAAGCTAGAGTTGAACACCACCCTTGACAATTTATAGATACAAACTTCATGTTCTCATTTTAGGTATTGAGTGGAGAGCTAAATATGTAGTAGTAGTGTAGGCATACAATGTTAGAGGCTCGAGAGAGATGTTTTCATTGTAAGTCTTATGTCTAGATGATGTTGGTATTATTACATTGCAATATTCTAAGAGTAGTAGAATTCTCTTGTGTCGAAGTTGGATGTAATCAATTATAACTCTCTATACTTTTACTTATTGGATATTTATCTATGTTTTCATTTAATCTACATGTGAATTAGTTTATGCTTGTTGTTGGATGAATTGATCACTCGTTTGATTTCACTAACTTAGGATTGAGTAAGAAGTCGTTCCAACTTGTAGTCCAACTAATTCTCATTCTGCTTTTAGATGCTAGGAGATGTAAGGCTCTAGTTGGTTATGAAGTCTTGATCTTAATGCAAATGATTCATTTAAGCAATCTGACATGGGACTATCCTTTGATCCTATAGAAGAAGAGCTTGAGGAAAAGTCATTGCAATTCAAAGAACATATGACAGTATCAAGGACCAAACACAATGCTCCATGAATATTGGAATTCAAAAGACATGAAAATTATAACTTGGAGCACAATTATAGAATAGTTTAGGCACTTAAAAGTATTTGTAGTTTTCTTTTAATGTTCAAACAAATTGTTTTTGTTTTTAAATTTTTAAGTTATTTTTGGGCCCGATGTTTTTGGGTTTTCTTTTAGGTTTTTTAAGTAGCTTAAACATTTGTGCTTATATATAGGAGCACCAAATACACATGTAGGCACCTTAGTTAGTCAATATATGAATTTTGAATTCAGTAAGGGAGGATTCTCTTGATTCTTGTGATAGAACTCTGATTTTTATCAAAGACTGACTTCTTTGTGGGAAATCTTAATTTACTCATCACTCAACTAGATTATGGCATCCTCCTACTTTGGTTCTTATCAAATATGGAAATATTTGTGACAAATCTTTATTGGCTCATCAATATGTTAGATTGTAGTGTCCTCATCTCTATCTTAATTTTGCATTCTTCTCTAATTTACTTTTATTTGTACCTCTTGAGGATTCAAATTCAGAAGAGATTGCACTTTTTTTTTTATAGGATCGTATCACAATCACTAAGGAATCATATTGAAGTTTGATGATCTTAGGCTTTAAGTGCTAGGAATAAACCTAGAATTACATTTAAAGAGAACTTTCGTGAATGATTTGCATAAGTACATAGATAAGATTAGTAGTGGTGCAATGGAAGAGGATGAGATGACATCTAGTCATAACATCCACTCCACTTAATCTATATAATATATACTGATGGATTTTTGGCATTTGATAATTTCTAAAACATTTTTTGATCTATTAATTAAATTTATCAATAAATATTTTTACCAACAAATTTTTTATCATCGAATAAACTAGAATTAGTGACATTTTTTCTATTACTTACAATTTTTGTTTATTACCAATAAATTTTGTTTGTCGCTAATTAATAACTTTCTTGTAAAAGACAAAGTCTTTGCATAATACTCTCATTTGAAGAAATAATTATACACCACACAAATGCAAGAAGGTTATTACAAACATATTAATAATTCTAATCAAAATGTTCTTACTTTAAAAATATTTGTGTTACAATAGATGACGGTAATCATGTTGTTTTTCATCGAAGTTGTTTGTCAAAAGTTTATGACAAATTTCTAAACACAAATTTTGGGTAGAAGTTCACTATCCATGGAGGAAGTGAAAATGACTTTACAATCTTAAGGATTGAAAAAAACAAATTACCAATTCATATAAAGAAACTATCTTCGAAGAATAAAAGAAACAAAGAGAAGTTTTCAAAGAAGATGGTCTAAATTATGTAAAAAAAATAAGAACAATAGATGTCATAACTAAATTGATGTGAGATATGTTCTTGAGTTTCGCAAAAGTTTAATTTCATTAAGCATTGTAGGCTTTGTCGAGCATATCAAGATCAAGGTGGAGTTTACAAGTTTCAAGAGGTGTCTTAATAATTACGAAGATGGACATATTATATTGATAACCTCCAAACCATATGCGCCAAAGTTGTTTTTTAATGTTTAATGGTCAGTCTTCGTATAATTTGAAGCTTCTCATAATGCTCTTTATAAATTGTTACATTATCTTTATCAACATGGCAAGATGAGGATTTTGTAAGATGTTCATATTCTCATTTTTATTCTCATGTTTTGAATTCTAAATACATATTTATTTATAATAAATTTTTCAAAAAAATTCATTAAATAGACATAACACAAGTCAAATTCACATAAAGAATAAACATCATCTCTAATATAAAAGCTTAAGATTTATAATATGTTTTTAACTTTTTTACTTCTACTTACTTAAAGTCCACACTTTATTATTTCCGTCATCAATTCACTCAATTCCTATTATTATGAATAAAAGAAGAGCTAAATGATTTTCTTGTCTCAAACTTCTCTTCACACTAAATTTCTTATTGGGACTTCCTTTTTACAAAATCTCAACATTTTTTTTCATATAAAACAAGTTCCAATATATACAAAAACATAATTTTGTTGTCCACTTTATAAATTCAACTCTTCCTTCTTGGCATCGTCTAATACCTCATTCTAATAAAGGACTTTCTAAAACATTTGTGACTTCTAAAAAATGCACTTTGCATTTCATCGATAACTTTATTCGATGACTATCTTATTGTGAAGAAAAAGACGTCTTTAAAACCCATCTTTTAGTTTGTTTGCAAACTTACACACCATTTGTAATGAATAATTTAGAAATAATTTACGAAAATAACACATATATACAATAATTAGAAAGCATGTAATTGAAAAGATATCTAACCGAACTTTGTGAACGATCAACTTCAAGTTCTTACTCAGTTATGCTGCCAAAGATATGGTAAATAAGGTGGTGGTGTACGTTACGATAACATCGTATCGTGTGCTCCATACTTAGAGGTTTTCTATCAAAAAACAAAAATCATGATTACCATCTCATGTAACCAACAAAATTCCTCCATCTATTATCCAAATAAATCATTGGAAAATTATATTTTAATATCAATTTTTCATTTTAACACTGCACACGTGTTAAAATGTGGTTGAACAATTTCAAATTAAAAAAAACTGAGATAAGGACATATTTGAAAGAGAAAAACCAAAGTTTTTTTTTTAATTTAAAATCGTCCAACCACATTTTGACACGTGTACATTGTCAAAATAATATCAAAAATTGGTGTTAAAATATCATTTTCCTAAATTATTATCTCTTTTGGTAGAGGTAACACTCCTTAATTTAGGCTTTTATATAAATCTAATTGCAAATAATAAATATATGAAATTGGGAATATTAATTATGGTTTGTCCATAGATAATATTAAAGGCAAAGTTTTTTTTTTTAATCAAACCGCAGGTCTCTTTTCTTAATATGATTCTCTTTCTTAGAACCAGTTGCATTGTTTATCATTGATTTGTGAAAAAGATATCTATTAGCACATTATATGAACGATTTGACTCTTTTCTAAAATTCATCTCTTTATAAAATAATCACAAAATCTCACCTATAACTAGTAATTTATGTACAAAAATTATATTAAATTTACTTGACTTTATTATTGATTCTTTATGAGACTGTAGTCGATTAAGAAAAAAACGCCAAACAAAAGATTATAATAATTTAGTAGATAATAGTTTGCGTATAAAAAATTAAAAGATAATAATCTTGTATACCTAGAAACTTTAAGTATCATTATAATCTTAATTATTCAGTTATTATAATAATTAATTGATTAATTTATATTTCTAATAATGATATATATATATATATATATATATATATATATATATATATATATAAAATCGTATATATAAATGGTGCGAGGTAAACTCAAGAATAGAGATAAACGAAGGTCGTTCTCAAACTGAAGCCAACTCCCTTCTAAATGAAAGCAAAATTAAGATTAGAAAATATTGAAGTTGAATAAAAATGATATAAATCTATTTAGATGTCCAGATTTAGTTAACATGCTTAATCCCTTCTGATAGATGGGTTACGTATTGAATAATTCTTACTAATTACAAACCCTATCATGCACATGCATAGTTGTTAAGACGGTTTTACCATAATGAAAATTAACCATTTTTGCTTATATATTTATCCGTTGAATACAAGAGAGATGGAGTTTCAGGGAGGTCTAGCATTTCATCATGACATGAATATAGTGACAAAAGCTAAGGAAACCTTTAGCCACAATAAGTTAATGCTAAGTTTCAAAATGAAATGTCTTCTACTCCAAAACCATCTTAAGCATTTTACGACAACTAAAGCTGTCTTGTGATAACAATGCTAACAAATATACCATTGGAAGAAGGAAACCATAGATTACACGTTTGAGGTACATGCGTGTCTCAAAAACCCATATTCCTTGTTCTGACAAGTGTTTGTGTGTTGAGCTGCATACTTCACAATCATCACCATATATGCTACTTTCATATGATCATCGAACAAAGAAAATTTCCAGAAATACAATGAATCAAGTATTAACTGTAATTAATGTCACGATCGTCAACCTATATATTCAATGCCAATGGTGTACAACGTTATCTACATCAGAATTGAAAGAATAATCATGCATAAAAGATTCAAGCTCACGCAACCATGTTAATAGTTTAAAACCGAAAATGATTACTAGGAGAAAATACACTGGAATATTTAAGCATTTCAATGCCAGCACTCATTATGTTTTCTTTTAATACGCAATGTGTGGGGTGTGCGATATTTTCATGCATTTATTTATCAACATGGGCAAATCCTCTCATGAACGATGAATTACTAGCTTTTTCGTAATTCTTAGGAATTTTCCAAAATATATAGAATTTCGTTAAAGATATTCATGGAGCTAAAGGAAGGATGACACGAATTATAGAGAGGGAAAAAAACTTTGAATTTGTGTTGTCTTGAAATATGCTCTAACTAAAGAGAGATAATTATGTTGACACTCAAAAAGAATGTAATCACTTGACAACGACAACTTCATATATTAATATTTTAATTATATCTTTTTACATTTTAATATAAATTATTATATCATTAGAATAGGTTATAAAGTGAATGTATGTTGTTTTATGAGGTGTGAAAGTATAATTTTTCAAAATTAAATAGCCAATCAGAAATCGAAATATATAATTGTTTAACTTGATTAGCTTAAACTATTTTAGAACCTTTTTTTCTCAATATAAAAGAAAAAATCAAATTCAAAGTCTTATATAAAGAGAAGTTATCTTGTTGTAACTATATAAGCTAACAAACATTACGTATGACCACCATGCTGTAACTATCTAATCTAATATACATCTACATGTATTATATGAAGCTGTTGCATTATTAATTTGAAACGTTTTTTTTTAATCATTTCAATTTTTTTACTTCATTCAATCTTATTTTATTAAATTATTTACTTTATATATATGTTTGTAGACACTAATCTTTTTTTATACCAATTTAGTAATTAATTAACAACTCAATTTATATATCAATAATTTTTAATTTATAAATTAATATCTAAATTCATCATTATAGTGATCAATTAATTTTTTTTTCTCTAAACACACGATAAAGAATTCTTAAATTAACATTAAAATTACAATAAGAATGACTAAAAAAACGAAAGAAACACATAATATACATTACATGTGCATTGATGAGAAACTCGTAGATGAACATTTTTTATGAGTATGAGAAAAAGTCAAAGGTTACGGATAATCCTTTGGTATGAATACGGTAATATATACGAAATATTTATATTTTTAGGGCATAAACGCATGTGTATAGTATATTAATGTGAAAGTCGTACGTGAACATTTCTATACAAGTATGGAGAAAAAGTGAAAGGTTAGGGACTGATCCTTTCGTATGAATCTGGTATATATGCATAACATATCAACATCTTTTTTTCCTTATAATATTTTATCTTTAATTTCTTTTGTCTATAAATACACAAGCTCCCTTAACTCGTAGTTCCACACACCAAGCTACCAAAACCATTCTCATCAAAACAACAGTCTCAAAACCTTTGAAAGAACAATATATCTATTTTTCTGATATAATAGACAATAATGGCCCTCCTCAAACACCTCCTCTTCTCCTTCACCATTTTCATCATTTCTTTTGTTTTTTGTTATGGCAGCTTGCAAGAGGACCCACTCACCAATATATATGTTCATCATTCACCTTCCGTTGATGATGGTGGGACATTATTCAAGAACTTCAACAAGCAAATCGAAAATGTTTTGAGCTTAAACAGGTTTGAGAAGCCTAGCTCCCTTAAAATGGTTAATGTCAATGATTATGGAGCTAAGAGGAATGGTGATGATGACTCAGAGGTACTTCAATACTCCCTTAGTCCAAAACAAAGGTTTTCTTCTTCTTTTTCTTTTAGCTTGCACAGTGTCTATTATTCATAATTGGATGTGTGATATATATTTCAGGCTTTCAAAAAGGCTTGGGATGAGGTATGTACTTCTGGTGAAGCAATTCTTGTGGTGCCTAAGGATAATTATCTTCTCAAACCAATAAGATTCTCCGGCCCTTGCAAACCTAACATTGAAGTCCAGGTTACTTACACTGAAAATTACGCTTTCTCCTCATTTATGCTTCATCTTTAATGCAAAAAATTTGTTTTTTTTACGGATATAGGTAAAAATTTTAAAACTTATATATTTAGGCAAGTCGTTGAAGATCCAGACGACTTCAAATAAATTCACTCTGACACATGAGTTAGAAGTGAAGTCGTGTATTCCTAAAACGATTTCAGGTCTTGGTAATCGATTACTAAGCTTTGTAATCGATGACAAAAGACTGAACTCATGCAGAAGAGACATAATTTCACCTAAAATAGACAAAAACTCTATGATAATCAATTACAAGTCTATAATAATCGATTACGAGCGAGTTTTAGTGTTCAAATAAAGAGTTTTTTTTTGTTCTGTAAATTAAATTTGTTAATTTTTATGTAATTAGTAATTATTATAATTTTCATTTAAGTATAATAATAAAAATGTTAATTTGTATATAATTAGTAATTATTATAATTTTCATTTAAATGTAATAATAGAAATGTTAATTTGTACATAATTAGTAATTATTACATTTTCCATTTAAATTTATATAAACGATTATTAATAAAAAATTTATATTTTATATAATATTTGATTTTATTTCAAACATAACAATTTAACATAAGATAAGAAAGTAACACTTACAACAATTAGAAAAATCAAACATTTTTAATATGGAACATTACAGATGACATAAAAATTTAAATTAAAATATCTATTTATATTTTTCCTTGTTCGTTTATGTAATTTTATGATTTGATATTTTTGTATTGTTTAGTAGAAATTGGGAGACGAATATCTTTACTGAACAATACAAGGATATCATATCATCAAATTACAGACAAATAAGAAAAAATAAGAAACAGATAGATATTTTAATTTTTATGTCATTTGTAATGTTTCATGTTAAGAATGTGTAAAACTTGTGTTATTATTCTAATGTTACTTTTTTTTATCTTATGTTAAATTGTTATGTTTGAAATAAAATCAAATATTATATAAAATATAAAATTTCTATTGATAATTGTTTATATAAATTTAAATGAAAAGTGTAATAATTACTTATTATATACAAATTAACATTTCTATTATTCCATTTAAATGGAAATAATAATAATCAGTTATATTCAAATTAACATTTCTATTATTATTACATTGTCATAATGACTAATTATATACAAATTAACAAACTTAACCCACAGAATTAAAAGAAAATCTTTGTTTTAATATTAAAACTCTCTAATAATCAATTATTAGAATTGTGTTTCATCCATTATTAAGAGAGTTTTTATCTATTACAAGTAAAATGTTTCCACACGAGTTTAGCCTTCGTTAATCTATTAAAAGGTCTGGTAATCAATTATCAAGAGACCTGAAATCATTTTAAGGTCTATCAATTCATATCTAACTCATGTGTGAGGGTGAAGTTGTGTAAGGAACAAGATTTCTTCATCCTCTAAACTTTCCCACAACTTGTCTAAATGGGTAATTTTTTAAAATTTTGCTTATATCTATAAAATGTTTTTCAAATTTGTCTATATACATAAAAAAAACCAAAAAAATTATTAGTTAGTCCGTATCTATATCAGTAACTTCTGTTAACAAAAATGAACTACTGATGTAAATTTTCAGATTTCTGGAACACTTGAAGCAGCAGACGACCCATCAGATTACGAGGAAGACAGCACACACTGGCTTGTGTTTGACAATATTAAGAACCTGTATGTTTATGGGGGTGGAACCCTCGATGGAAACGGCAAAATATGGTGGGAAAACTCATGCAAAAAGAACAAAAAGCGAGTAAGATATTACGATAAGTCCAATATTATTTTATTTATTATAGAACAATACTATATATATGTGTGTTGTGTTAATATTTCAAACGAAGATTGATTTATATATTTTTCTGCTTTCTTTTGCAGTCTTGCAAGGATGCTCCAACAGTATGTGTAGCTTTGTCAAAGATTATCAAGGAAATTGGATTGAAATTAATATAAAGCATACAATATACTATGTTAGCTAAATTAACGATGATTTAATTATTTTTGTTTTTGTAGGCTCTGACTTTCGAAAGTTGTGAGGACTTGACAGTGGAGAACTTGAACATAGAAAATGCTCAACAAATCCACGTTTCATTCCAAGACTCCGAGAATGTTAAGGTTTCTGGCCTTAACGTGATTGCACCAGAGGATAGTCCCAACACCGATGGGATTCATGTCACCAAAACAAAAAACATCCAAATCTCAGATTCTGTCATAGGAACTGGTATCCAAACGTTTTCCTGTTTATTTTCATATTAAGTAAAATCTGATTTTTTATAATTTTTCTTAAAAATATATAAGTAAGAAATGAAATAACATACTTATAATTCCAAATAAAATAAACCACAAAAATACTTATTATTCTCAAACCAAATGGTGGTAAAACATTAAAATCTCAAATGTAAAACCAGGATAGACCGTTTCACATTAAATGTTGTCTATAAAATTTTGTATCTATCTTCTTAATAGATATCATTATCATTATCATTTCAGGTGATGATTGTATATCTATTGTACATGGATCTAAAAATGTAGAAGCTACAAACATTACATGTGGACCGGGACATGGTATCAGGTAATTAGCATCACATCAACAAGTATCTCTTAAAATACTATTACAAACTTTCCATATGTTATTCTGTATTAATTATTTTATTTGCAATGGTGGGTTGTTTCAGTATCGGAAGCTTAGGTGCAGGAAAATCCAAGGACGTTGTTTCAGGAATAAAAGTGAACGGAGCCAAGCTTTTTGGAACCAAAAATGGAGTTAGAATCAAGACATGGCAGGTAAAAAATAATTTGAACTTGTATATGTGCTAAAAAAGAAAGTCATCATAATCTTTTGGGTCTACCCTATATGCAGGGAGGTTCAGGAAGTGCTAGTGACATCAAGTTTCAGAACATTGAGATGACCAACGTGACCAACCCCATAATAATAAATCAGAATTACTGTGACAAGAAAAAAAGGCCATGCCAAAAAGCGGTAAACATAAACAACACTTTTACTAATGTTGAAACAAATTGACATATATCATTATTATTCACGAATGATTATACATAGGGCTCGGAGAAATCCGCTGTAGAAATCAAGAATGTGGTGTACGAGAACATAAGTGGTACAAGTGCTTCTGATGTAGCTGTGAAGTTTGACTGCAGTAAGAAATTTCCGTGCCAGAAGATAAAATTGCAGAACATAGACCTTGCATGTGAAGGAGGAGATGATGCCGAGGCTCAGTGTAACAATGTCGATAAGCCATCTTACATAGGACACGTTAAGCCTCGTTGCAGTAAAGAATAAATGTTTTACCTCCATGGGGAAATACTTCTCATATAGATGAATCATACAACACGTACATAAATAAATATATATATATATATATATATAAGTCATTTAATTTTTGGATGACATAATTTGGAAGTTATTTTTAACTTCTGAATTCTGCAATCTGAAAATTCATTTGCAAGAATAAAATTGGCTTTTGAATTAGATAATTACAAAAATAGACATTATTTTATATAGGTAGAGGAAAAGATTTACAGAGGTGCAGAAAGAAGCTGTCTTAGGTCCATTGTACAATCCAGATTGACAAAATCAAACCCAAATTGCTTATTGCTTCATCTCTGATTACTAAAAAATTGTCTTCCGCTACTACACATGTCAGATTTCAGAGAAACAATTGTTCTCTCATTTTTTTATTCTTTATTCTCTACGGATTCATTAAAGATTACTTTAATTTAATCAGTAATTTGAAATTGAATTTTTTAATCTTTTTAATCAGTAAGTATTTGGAAAGAATATTGTGTCACTCAGTAATTCTAGACAACTCGAATATGGTTGTCTCTGTTGAATAACACATGCAATTTATAAATATATATATATATATATATATATATATTTAATTTTTTATCTTAGTGTTAAAAGTTTGTATAGTAAAAACAATGTTTTTGAAAAATAAAAAGGGAAGTTACGTTTTTATAATCAAAAAATATAAAAAATATTTTTTAGATCAAAGGAGTGAGCGACGAAAGCCTCGCCCGATCTAATAAATCATTTTTTCTAGGATAACATACACGTTTTTTATATTATTTTTTAATCATCCTGCGACCAAAATTCAGTATAAAAATCATGATTAGTTTCAAATCCAAATTTTAAACTGAAAAGGACATAGTGAATTTTTTCTAACAAAGATTTGATAAAAAGAACTAATCAACGCCTTGAGTTGAGTGCCACAATTTTTGTTTGAGTTTAAAAAGAAAAATAGAAAACACGCGTTGTAAAGTTTAGAAACCACGCTACTTTTTTTTTCTTTCGGTTTAAGGATCAAAGTGCATGTTAAATGGAAGTTATACTTCATAAAGCTTCTAGAAATAATATTTTGGAAACTTTAACTTTTAATCATCTAACTTACTATCTAATGAGATAGATAAAGCTTCATTGTTTTTGTCAATATTTGTGCAAAATAGGTTAAGAAGTTGAGAAAGTGTTAATTTTTTTACCCTATAGAAAACTTTAGTTCTTAGAATAAAATGCAAAACTCTCCCTTTTAACTAGTTGTTGAAGCAACGGTAAGATTCCAATAGGGGAATGAAAGAAAGCTTGGAAACTCTGTTTGGCTTTTTAATGGCATGGTGTAACGGCATGGAGAACTTTTGCTTTGTACTATTGAATAGCAACTTCTTGCCATCATGCTGGTGGCATCTTTAAACACACATTTCAGATTCTATGAATAAAGTTAAATCTAAGGGGCCAAAGTAGCAATCACCTGAAAATTTCTGGGACACAAATTAAACCTTCTCATCATGACTGCTTCCACTAACCTTCTCATAAACAACAGTGTCATGTTTGAAAAATAAATCTCTTGTAATGCTGAAAAACTGTAGTTTCCCTTTCTTAAAACAATCACTTCAACCGTTTTTCAACTAAGATAAGCTAAAGACAAATAAAAACTGTCAAATTTTCAGATTTAATTTGGTTGATTAAAAACTGAAATACATGCATCCTTTATTTTCCCCTTCTGTTCTCTGTGAATCTCCAAGTAGCACTACTAGCATGATACATCTCTGCAAATGTTTGAAGAAACTGAAATATGCTCTTTTACTGGGACGATGGTGTTTAAAGAAGAAGAAATGAATGAGCAACAATATAAAACCAAAACAGAAAGTCCAATAGCACAACTAGGTGAATCTAACATGAATATAGGTTCTGCAACTGACACAATGCTACTCTATACATCAGTTAAAGCTATGTAACTTTTCCCCAACATTTGTATCACTTGGCTAGCCAAAGCAAAGCATTTATCAACTTCTATACTGACTTACAATGTTTGTGTTAGAATAGAATGCATCTGATAAGAGCCTTTCTGATTCATTTACTTGCATCCCCTGCTGGTGCTGATGCTGGTGCTGGTTTTGGTTCTTCTGGTGGAGGAGATGGAGGTGGAAGTCCTCCATCAATGCAACTTCTACACTTCTTTTCAACCCATCCTTCAATGTCGTTCTCCCCATTGCCCCCAAAGTGCCTTCCACCACACAGTCTAGCAATCATTCCTGCAATGACACCCACTATTGTGATCACTGCTATGACCACCACAAGTGTCTCAATTGACCTATGTGAATAACGGTTTGGTTCCACCACTTTGGGTGGTGTCTCAACAAAGGGTTGCATTTCACTCCCCATCTTGAACAAAATGATTCTGCTGAACTCCAACACAGCCCAGAATATAAAGATGAAATCTTGGTTGGCCCAGTTGAAAATGGTGAGCCTATAATGACATATATTTATTGCAAGTTAAGCAATAAGAGAAAAATGGGGAAATGAGACAGCACAAAGTTGGATTCTGGTTTCTGAATGTGAAGCATAGAGTACACAGTAATAGTTTCAAAGTGAGTGGGGTATCATTAACTACTACTGATAAGTGAGAAAATGTGTTGTAGCTATAAAATAGGATTCCAGTGGTTATGAATACATGTAATTTTTTTGTCTTTGGTCTTTTTATGTTATTATGTTGCATTTCTTTTTTGTTGGTCTGCTTTATTTGACTGGTTTCCTTGTAAAATAAAAGAAGGTGTGACTTTTGAGGTGCAAAACATAGATGAAGGCCAAAAGCTTCTGACTCCACATTAACTCGTTAATAATATATGGTTTGAAATGGGACTTATAGCTTGTCAGAGGAGGGTGGGGGGTCTTGGATTCAATGGATTGCATTGCAATTTGCAACCTCACTCTCAAATTATTTGATTTCTCTTCCCTAGTTTGTCCTTTGTGATGTCACATGTTAATGTTCAATCTTTTAGTCTGTGACCCACCAAAAACCTGGTGATTTTGTTTGTTTTTCCTCTTGAAATTTTCCCTAGGCTTTTCCTCATGACTACTACTACTAACCTTGTCTTTTATATGTCTTTAGCAATTTGAGAGTTATGAGCTCTGCATTCCCCTCTGTGACTCAAATTGGGTGGTTTGTCAAGTTGTAGAAACTTTAATGAGTACGATCACCTGAGCATTGAAGAGAAGGGACATCCTTTTCAATGTGACTCATCAGACACCTCATGGACCATCGTAATTTGCTTGACTCGGATATAGTTCTTCTATTATCAACATAAGTTTTTTTCTTCAAAAAACAAAAAGATGACACTTGTGGGTGTATAGTTTACCTGTCACTGTTTCAGGCATTAGTATTTGCATGTTGAGTCAGTAGTGCAAATTAAAAATTATGACCAATATGAGGACGATTCCTCTAAAATCATCCATCTTTGAAATCAAGGATATTTAAAAGTTGGACTTGCATTAATTTAAACAAACATATGAATTCAAATTAGATTAATTTATAACACATAAATGATGAGTATAATAAAAATGAGCAAAAGAATTTATAACATAATATTGGTGGAGTAAAGTTTAGGTTAATTGTTTAAGTAGGAGAAGACTTTATGCTACAAAAATTAGGGATCTCCTTTTGTGTGAAGGGTTTCTATGAAATTTTACAACTTAAACATGACATGGTAAATTATTCAATTTGTCCAAGTGTGTGTTACATTCAATTCTGGGTTGATTCCAGTGGGGATGACTGTGTAGAAGGAGATTGATTGAAAGATTTGATTTGTGTTGTTGGAGCAAAATTTTTTTCTCAAACTATGAAATTATGTTGTTGGAGCAAAAATCCCTTATATATATAAATATTTTCTTTTTCTTTTTCTACTAGTCATTTAGTAATAATCGAAATTATCATTTGAATCTTTTAAGAGTTAGCTGATGTACCAAGGATTTAATATTTCAATTAGAATGGTTGTTTTGTTCAATTTCGTAACATTGTGATGTTCATATTTGGACACACTGAAGTGACAAGTGACGGAGTGGAAACGGCCGAACAAGAACCAATTAGTGTGTTATATTATTATCGGAATTAATTAAAATAGTTAATATTATTGCTAATTATATTTTATTAATAGATTAGGTTAGATTAGATGAGTTTTGAAGGAGACGATTCCCTCCTTTTCCTGGATTTCTGGTAACTCTGTCGTCTCTTTCTTTCCACGCTATATCCTCTCAATTCAACCAAAAAAATTCTCTCTCAAAATTCATATTCGATTTTCAATTTGTGAAGGGAAGGAGAGAGGGGAGAGAGAGGGAGAGAATTCGTTTTCTCTCCTCTGCGTTGGGTAAAGCTTAATTCGGATGGGGACTCCGGAATTTCCAAATCTCGGCAAGCATTGTTCTGTTTCCGATTGCAGGCAGCTTGATTTCTTGCCCTTCACATGCGATCGCTGTGATCAGGTTTTTCAATTCTCTCTCTCTTTTTCTTTTTTATTAATTTATATGTTTATACTCTATCTATTTCATCATTGCATTGCATAGTTATATATGATTGCATTGAATAATTTATATTTCCGCGTTTTTACCTGTCAAATTTCAGTTTCAAATTTTCGCATGAATGAAAGAAACATAATTAGAAGATCTAGTAATGGTGTTTCTAATGCTGATTCTCTATAGAAATTTATCTTATAATTAATAAAGTCGATTTTGTTTTGTATCGTGGCTCAAAATCAAGAAACTGGTAGAATTGTGGATTTCTATTCTTCTGGTTTTCAATTACACTTTCACTTCTTCTCTTCAATTTCCTCAAGTTTTTGTGAATTTCTTTGTTTCCTTTTGTGTGTATTTGATCATATCGCTCTTAGGGTCTTGTTGAGTAAAGGCATTGATTAGGAGATTTATAAATATAAAAATTTTATTGTCAGATAAAATTTTTTGTGTTACTTGAAAAGAATGCAATAAAACTTATAATAATTTATGAACTCTTTGGTTGAGCTAACACATGCACAATTTCTTGCAGATATATTGTTTGGAGCACCGAGGTTATATTGAGCACAAGTGCACAAAGCCCAACAAAGAAGATGTCAAAGTTGTCATATGTCCCCTTTGCGCAAAAGGAGTTCGCCTCATTCCAGATCAAGATCCCAACATAGCTTGGGACCATCATGTTAACATTGATTGTGATCCATCTAATTACGAAAAAGTGACAAAGAAGAGAAAATGCCCTGCCCCTGGATGCAGAGAGGTATTGGTATTCTCCAACACAATCAAGTGCAGGGATTGCCTGGAAGACCATTGTTTGAAGCACCGGTTTGGCCCTGATCACAAATGTTCTGGTCCCAAAAAGTTAGAGACAAGTTTTTCATTCATGAGTTTATTTAATACGATTAAAAAAGAGGAGCCAAAACCCAATTTAACTTCAACAGCATCATCTAAGTGGACTTCAAGCTTTCTCAGCGTGGCTTCTAACATTCGTGCCTCAGCTGAAGCGAGCATGTCAAAATTGGGCAATGAAATTAACCAAGTTTGGCTGGCAGCAAGGGATAGTGTGGGACCGAACAGTGGCAGTGGAAATAAAAATGACCTTCAAGAGGAATCTTGCCCGCAATGTGGTGTAAAGTTTTCCTCTGCGATTTCTTTGGTGGATCATGTGCAACAAGTTCATGAAAGCAATGGGAAACCATTAGGGGTTAAGAAGATTGAGGCATGCCCCAAGTGTAGTGGAGGGTTTGTTGAGCCGGTATCCCTAGTGGAGCATGTTGAGAGGGATCATGGTGGTGGTTCTGGAGCATAGAAAATTCAAGTTTTTTAATGAATTTTCTTTTTATACGTATTATTCAATCACCATTTTGTTCTGTTTTATAGCAGAAGAATGTGAATACTAATTTGAAAATGAGGCTAGATTTGTTTCCAATGATCTTGTAGTTATGTCATTATTTAATGTCTAGATCACTATGTCATTTCTTCAAACATTATACCTTCATGTTTAGAATCAATTGAATGACTTCATTTGGGCCTGTTTCCTGATCACGTATTCTGCTACAATTTACAACCTGTCATTAATTTGCCAGCTTAATTCAATCAAAATATTTTTAAATATATAAAATTTTGGTATATCAGTGACTGAAATTTATTATTTTAAAAGATTAATTATTGATTTAATTAATAATTTGTTTCGTATATTTAAATTTATAATTCATTTTTATCTTTTTTTTTTCAATTAAATTCAATATTTATTATGAAGATTTTTCTAATATTAACATTATTCAAATTATATCAAAATTTGAAAAGTATATCATGTCAAATGATTTAAAATGTATAACAGGTCAAAATTAGGATACGCATATAAAACCATAGGAATATTAAAGTAAATGATAATTTAGATTTTAACACTTAACACATTTTAAATCGTATTAATATCTTTTTAATGAAAAAAATCAAATTAAGTTTTTTTTTTTAAATATAAAATCATATTGAGTTTTTTTTTTTTTTTTTTTTTTTTTTTTTTTTTAAAAAAAAAAGATTCAATAACCAAATTATTAATTAAACCTAAATTATTCAAAGTTATATAAAAACTTTATAACTTTATCGTATAAATAAACGAAACTTCCCTTTTTAACTTATTGTTTTGAAGTGGTGTACCATTTAGAATTTACTTTAGCAGGGAAAAAAAACATTCTTGGTGAGACACTTTGTGGTTGTTGTATGGAAAAATACATTAAGTTATCTCCAAGTAGCTTTTCAAGATTTACTAACCTTTTTCAATTAAAAAATTTAATAAAAAAATTCCCGCAGTTAGATTAAATCAAAAAGTGATTTCACAAAAAAAAATCAATTATGCATATAGAGAACAATAAGAGAAGTTGCACTACCATGTTCACTTCTCCTGTATTTATCCACACAAACTCGTATTTTTATTATTAATTTGAAAATTATCAATAAAAATAACATATACATATTTAAAACCTTCAAAACAAACAACATGCAAATTGTTAAAAACGTTATACAATAGAACAAACAAAAATTAAGAGTGGGTGAATTGATTTCTTAATAAAAATTTACATTTAAAAAAATTTCAAATTAGAGTTATAATATTTTTTTATAATAATAACATTTAAATAAAAATAATAAAGAAATAAAAATTACATAAATTATTTTATATTAATTTAGATTAAGAGATCCTACATTGAATTCTTAATCACTCTAAGAGATAGATTAAACACTAAATTAAAGTAAGGTTATGAGTAAGAAAAATTTTAGCAAATAAAACACCTTTTTTGATAAGAAACATTTTTCTTGAAATTCATAAGAGATGAAATGAAGACACTTATTTTATCTATCCCATGATCAGGCCGTTACAATATCTGTCTCCGTGTCAAAGTATGAATATTTAAGTGAAAGGTTTATGAACTTTTGAGATAAAAATAAATTGTTTTACTAATAAAAACTTTTAAATGTTAATAATGTAAATTTAATAATCCTCAGAATTAGAACTCGCAATTTAATAATTATAAATAACATAGTGAGATTACATGTCTTGAAAATAAATTAAGAAAAAAAAAAGAGAGAATTGACAATGATTATGTTTTTCTTTGTTTAAATTGAAGGATAGACCACTATTTGTGAAGGGAGGGAATGTGCAAATTCTGATACCTAAATCTTGCTAATTAATCAATCAATAAATGGGATAAATAGAAGAAAGTATTGGAAGAGGAAGAGGAGGGAAATGATCCCTCACAAACCGTTTCATCAACCTGCAATTTTCCTTTCCTCCTCGATTCCACCTTTCTTTCATTCCAATCAATCTTTCAACATCACATTCTGTAATAGATTCACACCATCATTTCATTTCTCATTTTCATGTTTCAAGGGATTCCCCACCCTCCTCTTTCACACACTGGTGTCTTTCCCTCCTTCAATTTTACATTGTTTATCTCCCCAATGTTTTTTGTGACATTTTTCTCATCAAATTCTGATGTTATATTAAATTTTGCAGTTTCAGGTTCAGATTGATCCATCACCTGCAAAATTTACTACATATGTAGGCTTGTGGTTGAATTGAAGGGATACCCTTTTGATATTTTGGCCTTTCTTTCCCTTATGCATGTTCAGAATCGGACTTTTTTGAGGAAGGGAAAGAAGGCAAATTCTGAACCAAACTTGTTAAATTTTGTAACTTTTTTCATCATTTAATTGGTTTTTGGTTTTGGTAACAATGAGAAAAAAAGTCACTAATAAGGTCTCCGGTGTTATTTCCCGCCAAGTTTTGCCTGTTTGTGGCAATCTTTGTGTCTTCTGCCCTGCTCTGAGGGCAAGGTCAAGACAACCTGTTAAGAGGTATAAGAAGCTCATTGCTGATATTTTTCCTCGTAATCAGGTTTGTTGTTTCTTTTTTTTTTTTTTTCACTTAATTCACCCTTTTCGCTTTAGTTCCATGTCTCTCTATTCATTACATACTGTCATTTCAAGACTGGTTCATTGTCCAACCCATTTGTGTTTTGTAGTTCAACTTTTGGATCCTTGTATCCACAAAAACAACAAATAGTTGCTCATACACTTCTCCTCATTGTTGGTGTGAAAATCCTACTAGAGCACATATTGAACAAGCAAATAAATACAAACTTATTTTAATCTTGAATTGAGGTAGTTAAGTAGGCTAGTGAGGTTCAAGGTAAGTAAACAATCCAATTCAAGCACAATTAAATATGTGAAGTAATGCAAGCTTGATGTATATATTAACTAAAAGATCCATGCTTACATGTCAATTAATTGCCTTAGTTTAATTGACTTATTCATTCCTTTTGTGTTCATATTTGTCTCTCAAAATACCTACGACATTGATTTTACTTTTGTTTATGAGATGACAGGAGGAAGGACCAAATGATAGGCAAATAGGAAAACTATGTGATTATGCTGCCAGAAATCCTTTACGCATACCAAAGGTATATGCGACCTTTAAACAAAATGTTCATACAAGTTTAAATTTATTTTAATCATATATCTTGCATACATTGATTCTTGTTTATGTTCACTGAAGTTATATAATTTATCAGATCATGCAGGTCCTTGAGCAAAGATGCTACAAGGAGTTACGAAACGAGAATCTCCATTCAGCTAAAATAGTGATGTGCGTTTACAGGAAATTTTTATTTTCTTGTAAAGAGCAAATGTGAGTTCATATTTCTATAATCTTTACGCTTGTATATAGATGGATTTATACATGTCTGTTAGAGTATATCAGAAGTTTTTGGTAGTTCATCAGGTATATGTGTTAGAATCAATTCATAGTAATCTTTTGAATTGATGATAACACTTACTTTAACAAATTGTTCATAGAATTTCAATGTGTCTATTGAGAAATTTTGCACGAATTTCTAAGAGAGTTTTGTTTTGTTTTGGTAATCTTTCCTTAACCTTGTAAAGTTAAGAGATTTGAAAACAAGTTGTGAACTTATTTTTCTTTGTTGACACAGACCATTGTTTGCGAATAGCTTGCTAAGTATTATTCACACGCTACTAGATCAATCACGTCAAGATGAAATGAGAATTATAGGATGTCAAGTTTTGTTTGATTTTGTAAATAATCAGGTTGGTTTTAGTTTCTTCTACAATTACAAGTCTTAAGTTCAATAATTTGAAATTTATAATTCGATTTTCATTTCTTGTAACCTTCAGAGTTTTGACCAGAAAAACATATATGTAAGCCTATATATACTTTTATGAAATTTGCAGAATGATGGAAGCTACCTATTCAACTTAGAAGCTGTTATTCCGAAACTTTGTCTATTAGCCCAAGAAACAGGGGATGATGAAAGGGCAAGAACCAGTCGTTCAACTGGTTTGAAAGCACTTTCAGCAATGGTATTTATTTAATAATAGTTCCGCCACTGTTTTTATTATTAACTCCTTTATCGAATAATTTAATTCTAGTAATATCATCCACCTTTTTATAATGGGGTAGTTGCAATTTTGCTTTATAACTATTCCACATTCCAAATAAGTTCATGTTATCTTTGTATTTTAACTTCGATGATCCAATAGTTAATTCCTACTGTAAATCTAAAAAGTGTTTTTTTTTTCATTTTTAAAAATAATTTTATGGTCAATTGATATGTTTGCTTACCAGTGTAGTTCACAATTTTATTTTATTTTTATATTTTTCGTAATCATTAAAAGCTCGGATATAATCTGGGTTTCATATTGTGACTTAAATTTACGGTGGTAAGTATTTGTTTCTTTTTCGGTTCACTTTTTTGAGCTTACATACTTCTTAGACTCTGCAAAAGATGTTGGAATGGAATTGATTATTTATTTCTGTGGTATTTCCCTTTTTTTCAGTAATTTGTCTCCTTTCTTCAATTTTAGCATAATTTATACACACATCCTTTTGAATTAAATGACTATTTTGCTTTATAGGTTCGATTTATGGGTGAAAATTCTCACATGTCGGTTGAATTTGATAATGTAAGTAAATTTTTACTTTTCATTCTTATGAGTACTTAGTTTTGTAATATTTGCAGATATATATTGTTTAGTCTGCATCATGCACGTTCTTGCTCCCATCTTATGCAAAACTACATTTTATATGCTCACACTCTCTAAATCTTTATAAGATTAATTTGCAAAGAAATGTTGGTAATAAACCTAGTGTTAGCCAACATTTTAAATTGAATTTTTTTATACCATTTTTCTAGGATGTCGTAGTTAAAAGGATTAACAATTTATTACAATAGTTTGCATTATTATATGTTCATTACTAATGACTGTATTCTGAGATGTTATCTATAAGGGTATTAATATATTAAAATTTTCTATCTATTTATTGTAGATCGTTTGTGTTGTCTTGGAAAATTATGAAATTCCCAAGGACAATTTAGCAAATACTGATGATGAGGAAAAAGGAGTCGAGAATTCGTGGGTCGAAGATGTTATGGCCGATGAGGATGAAAACTCTCCTTTGCATGATGTCAAAACGAGGAACCCTTCGTGGACGAAAGTTGTTAACGATAAAGGCGAATTGATTGTAGCAATGTAATTATTTTTAGGATAGTAAATATTGGCAATAAATTTGTGCTATCTTGCACTTATCTCATGGGCTTAACATTCATAAATTTACACAGGGAAGATGACAAGAATCCCGCATTTTGGTCTGGGGTTTGTCTGCATAATATGGCCAACTTAGCCAAGGAGGGAACTACTATACGTCGTGTGATGGAATCTGTATTCCGGTACTTCGATAATGGAAACTTATGGTCTATAGACCATGGCCTTGCCATTTCTGTTTTGAAGGATATATTATTTTTGATGGATGATTCGGGTAGACTTACTTATTTCATGTTATTCTTCTCTTGTATCATATGATGTTTCGTTGATTGTTACTACATTTTATGCCTTCTCTTTCATTTTTTTGTGAATCTTGTTGCAGAGAAAAACACACATGTGTTGCTATCAATGTTAATTAAGCACATGGATCATAAAACTGTCCTTAAAGAACCTCATATGCAACTTGACATTGTTGAGGTCACCACTTCACTTTCCCGATATGCAAAGGTCCAACCTTCTGTATCAATAATTGGTGCAGTGAGTGATATGATGAGACATTTGCGGAGGTGCATACATTCTTCCTTAGATGAGTCAAAGATGTCCCCCGATGAAATAAACTGGCATAAGAATTTCAGAAGAATTGTGGATAAGTGCCTTGTAAAGTTGTCAAATAAGGTACACCAATTTTTACACAGTTTTCATTAAAGTTATAGTTAAACTTCACATGACAGCTGAACCAGAAATGTCTTGAATGACTAATATGTATGATTTTTGTTGTCATTAAAATGTGGTTGAAGTTATAATATATGTAGTTGTCACACAGTATTACATTTATCATAAGAAGTAAAGGAAGAGATCTAACCTTCTTCTACTCATGAATAGGTTGGAGAAGCAGAGCCGATTCTTGATGTTATGGCTGTGATGTTAGAGAACATCTCAGTTACCACATCAAACTCTAGAACCACAATCCATGCTGTAAATAGAACTGCTCAAATTGTAGCCTGCTTACCTTATAAGTCAAATCAGAATAAGGCAAGTAGTGGATATTCTTGGTGTTGTTCTTTCTTTTATGATTCATTGCTTTGAATTTTATGGATAAATTTGCTTATAAAACCTTAATGTACATCCCAGGCATTCCCTGAGACCTTGCTTCATCAATTGCTCCAGGCTATGGTCCATCCAGATCATGAAACACGAGCAGTAGCTCATCGTATCTTTTCTGTTATTCTTGTGCCAGCCTCTATGTTTCCTGGTCCAAGCTTGTCTATTTCTGACCGCAAGCCATCAAGTGTTCCACGAACTCTCTCACGAGCAGTCTCTGTTTTCTCTTCTTCAGCCGTCTTATTTGAGAAGTTAAGACTGGAGAAAGGTTCAAGTGAAAAATCAATTCAGTATAAAGAAAATAATTCTGGAGAGGTTGACTCAACTAATAGCAATGGTGGGATCGTAAACAAGTTAAAGTCAATGCATAATCGGGTGAATAGCATAAATAATCCTCCCCTACAATTCGAAGTTGATGAAATTGCTGCAAAAAATGATGATAAAAACTCGGTGAGTCTCACATTGATTAGTTTTCACTAATGATTTCATTATTGGAAACGTAGTAGTTAGATGACTAATTCTCACTTTTCCAATATTCGTATATGGGTGCATACAAACTCCCACTCTAACCACTATGTGCTTATCTTAAATTATCTTGAGGTTGAAGTTATCAGGGTTAACAGTGTTGATCAAATTTTCACTTGTATATAGATGGTTGCTGCTCTTAAGCTGAGTAGGGTTCAGATAAATCGATTACTATCATCAATTTGGGTACAATCTATATCTCCTAATAATGTGCCTGCAAATTATGAAGCAATTGCTCATTCATACACTTTGATGCTGCTTGTTTCAAGAGAAAAGGTGATGATTAGATTCTTGATATTGTTTTCTTTCTTGGTATATAATCTCAAAATAATTTACTTTTTTTAAAGGGGTCCTTTTTTGTGCTTTTTTCCCTTTTATTCATGAAAATGTGCATTTACATCATTATTTTTTATTCATATTTAAGTTTTTTAATGTTTCAATCCTCAAGCACATGGAAAAAGTAGGGAAATGGATAAAAATAAAGATGGAGAATTTGGAATAAAATGTTCCATTGCATGGATTGGTTATTGATGGTGTTAAACTTAAGCTCCTATTTGTGGTCTACATCTTTGATGTAATATCATCATCTTTTACGTTGCATTTTACTTTACTCATCTATTTCTCTATAATTATTTATATGTCCATAACAACTGTAATGCGATGTCTATTTTTCATATTATATTTGTGAATGTATTATGGAATGATAAGGTCCATCATGTAACCTAAAGTTGTAAACTATTCACCCAAAGATATAATATGTATGTAAGCATTGCTTTAGGATCTTACAGTTAAAATGGAGAAATGGTCAAGGTCGTGTTGTGTATAGTATTTTCATTCTTTCGTTTTAATGAACGGGACTTTCTTTTCCTTTTAAATTACTTTCCAAAATTACTTTGCCTTTTGCAGAATTCATATCATGAGTTACTGGTTCGAAGTTTTCAACTTGCTTTTTCTTTATGGAATATTTCTCTAAAGGAAGGTGAGTTATTCATATTATAGTTAAATATGATAGAGAATCCAATTGGGACATGATTGAGTTTTTCTGGGGTCCTTTAATAGTATTAGTAGATATTACATATCTTTTACATCCTATATTTATATTGGACAACAAAATAATCTTTTCTATTACTAAAACTATATATTATACTCACACTTACAATTTATCATCTGTAGTTCAAAAGACCTTATTAGTCTTTTTCTTTTCCTGCATAATATTGAATTAAGTGGTACTGTGCTTCTAATAAACATTAGCCAATAATTTGTAGCTTGGAAATTGTAGTTTGGTGAGGAGTCTTCGAAACAAAGTAGCATATGATCGTTCATTTTATTAGAAAACAAACACATCTTCGAACAGGAATGAACAAGCTTACCTTTGTTGTTGGAATGTTAGTCCTTTCAGCTCTTAGTTCCTAATTTATATTGTAGGGTCATTACCACCATCTCGTCGAAGATCACTCTTTACTCTGGCTACTTCAATGATTGTGTTTTCTTCAAAAGAATACAACATTGACCGTCTTGTCAAAAGTGCCAAAGGAGTGCTTTTGGATAAAAAGGTAGTGTCCGACAAAAGTTGTCCGTCGCTTTACCTTATTATTTCTAAATGTTTTCACCATATAACCTTTAATGTTTTCATCAACTGAATTCAGATTGATCCTTACCTTCAATTAGTTGAAGATTATAAGTTGCAAGTTGTCAACTTTCCACCAGAAAGTCTAACCATCATCTATGGATCTAAAGAAGACGATGATAGGGCCACACAAACGCTTTCCGAGTTATTGGGTTCTATTAACGAAACACGAGAAATCTTTGCTTCTGAAATCATTAAGTGCTTGGAGATGTTTGCAAAAGTAAAACTTCCACTTGTGTTTAGGACTGTCAATAGATAAAAACAGTTGTATTTCTGGACATCATGAACCTTTTATCATTTATGCAGGCTGAATTATCTTCAATTAAGGAACAACTGCTGGAAGACTTTGCACCGAATGCTATAAGTGAACTTGGATCTCAATTAACAGTGAATATGGCCACAACGGTGACTTAAATGGATTTCTTTTTGGAGTTAATAAACTTATGTACTTTCCTAATTACGATTGACAGTTAATTTCACAACTTACAGGGTGCTTTAATGGCTGACGACTTCACTTTTGAACCATTTGAAAGTCAAACTAAACTAAATCATGCTTTATCCGTAGAGGTCCCTAGTCTTCTAAGTGCTAATCAACTTATAGACCTAGTACGTGACCCCTTCTTTATTGTTGTACATTTTTGTGTTCTTTGGATTGTGTTTTAAGTTCTTCTATTAATTACACAAAAAAATGGCATTTCACTATGAATGTAGGCTTCGGAAACACCTAATCCAGCTGGGAGGATTTCTGTATCAACCGCATCTTTCATGCCATACAATGATATGGCTGATAAGTGTGAGGTGCTTTTGATGGAAAAGCATAGGATGTCTAGATTGATGAGTGCCCAACAAAAGCAAGATAGTTTAGAGGACTCTCTTCTGATGAATCAAAATAACGTATTGAAAAACATGGAATCCTCTAACCAAATGGATTTCCAGAAGGTAATTCCTGGAGTTAAAATTTCATGCTTACATTCAATTACTACGTATGCTTGTTTTTGTTTTTACCTAACAAAAGTTTATTAAATTATCTGCATAAAAATGTATGGCTGTACATCAACTGTATGACATTATAAATGTACCTTGAAAATAGCCTTACCCTTCATATACACATACGTTTGAAATGACTATCTAATTAAGTTATATAAAATGCAGGTGGGCTTTCCTCCCTTTGATGATAATGTTGGTGTGGATTTATACAGAGGAACTTCTGGTGCTCTTCCAATGTTGTGTGCAACTGAATATCAAACTCTTCCTCATTCTTTCCAACTTCCAGCAGCAAGCCCCTATGATAACTTTCTAAAAGCTGCTGGTTGTTGATCTTGTAGTTATGCTAAATTACACACTTTACAAGCTAGTAAGAAATTCATGACGAAGGAAGTGAGCAGTGGATCGCAAAGGGAAGGTTTCTAATAAGAACTTTAATTTCACTGGTGGACAAGGCAAAGATATATCAAGAAATATTAGTATTCTTATTCTGATCATATGTTCAATTTTGATACTTGATTCTGTATAAACTTTCTTTATTAATTGCTATGTTGTCCACTTAGGCTTCATACTAAGCAGCCGTTGTAAAATGCAGAGTATAATTTCAGTCTGCATTTTGTGTTCACTATGATCTAATATTTACTGTTAGATTGGATAAACTTATTCATAAGAGTATGTAGAATAAAAATAAAAAGTTGTGTAATTTAAAATTAATTCATAAACGAAACCATTTATAAAAATGATTTTCGATTATATTTTTTTCAATCTAATTTATAACTAATGAATACATTAATTTTAGTTAAGGAAGATGTTTTTTTTTTTTCATTTTTTTTCTTATTTTCTATATTTTAAAAATGTTTTATAAAGAAGTTGATAGAAACGAACTGGTATAGAAGTTAAATACTGAATTTAATTCACTGGTTTCCCTATTTCTGTCTGTCTCCATAGCTACCTTAAAAACAGTTATGCTTACCATCTAACTAACATTAAAACTACCAACCTAATTAAAAAAACTGTCAACAATTATTACAACAGCTATCTTATTTTCTGCTAACCCTGCATAACATTAAAATCGGTTTATCTTCTTATTCAAAGAATAGTACTAAAAAAGTTATGTTAATAGAATTGCAAAGATTAAGTTTAGTTAATTTTGGTTGGAAACGGAATCATAAATTGAAATTAATTAACTGTGTTTGTCATTGTAGTAATAGTAATGGTAGTTGAGCAACTGTTCTTCATTAGTAGTTAAATTAAAGATATAATATAAAACAACGTTACAACATAATAATGAATACTCATTTTTTTTTTTTAATGATTTGTTGATTTTAACTGATTGATCAGTGACACATACCATACATACATAAGGTATTTTTGAATTTGGAATATAAAAAAATTTCAAAAATAATGTTCTGAATAATATTTTCAAATTCAAAAAATACTTTATGAAAAACTTGTTTCAATTTTTTTTATATTTCAAAATGATTATTCTAGAAAGTATTTTAAGCCTATATAATATGAATTTCCTAATTAACAATAGACTAATCGATTTAATGATGGGCCGTATGAACAGTTGGATTAAATGGATCGACCAGCACAATTAGCAATTTAAAAAGCATAAATTAAGCATAGAATGAAGACTATAATATTATAATCATGAATTTGATTCCCAACTTAGTCAATAAAATATTGTTTTGTTCATCAAAATATTACTCACAGACAAAGACTTTCGCACTAATGACAATTAGTCCGACAAAAAAATTCGGTTCATTTTGTGACTTTTTCCATTGTAGACCTAATCATACATATAATATGCAATAGAATTATATGGCTCAAAATATTGTTTAATCGCAATTGGGATATCAATGTATGAATTCTCAATATTAATACGGTTTGAAGGTACAATTTGTCTTCTTCTTTTTTCTTTCGTTTTGAGTTGGATTAGAAAATACTTTCAGAGTTGGAATCCATTCATCAACTAAGTTGACTTAAAAACACTATTTTCCCTACCCATCTCATCTCTGCCGTTTGTATTTCAAACTACCATGGCGGAATCATTTCTCTTCAGCATAGCAGAGTCACTCATAGCGAAGCTTGCTTCTCATGCTTTACAAGAAGCTTCTCGAGTGGTGGGTGTATACGACGATCTTCGAAACCTTGGAAAGACTCTCTCTTTAGTCAAGGCTGTTCTGTTAGATGCTCAGCAAAAGCAAGATCACAACCATCAACTTCGTGAATGGCTCACTCAACTTAAAATTGTCTTCTCCGAAGCAGAAGATGTTTTGGATGAATTTGAGTGTCAAACACTGCAAAACAAAGTGGTCAAAGCTCATGGTAGCACCAAAGACAAGGTAAGTCACTTCTTCTCCACCTCTAATTCACTTCTTTTTCGCTACAAGATGGCACAACAAATTAAATATATCAACAACAGACTAGACAAGGTTGCAGCGGATAGGCATAAGTTTAGTCTTCAAATAATTGACGTTGACACACGTGTTGTTCATCAGAGAGATATGACACACTCCCGTGTGAGTGATTCAGATGTAATAGGAAGGAAAAACGATAAAGAAAAGATCATAAAACTTTTGATGCAGCAGAATCCTAATGATGATGATACAAGTCTATCTGTTACCCCAATTGTGGGGATTGGAGGCTTGGGAAAGACTACACTTGCAAAGTTTGTGTTCAATGACAACAGGATCGAGGAATGCTTCCCATTGAAGATGTGGGTGTGTGTTTCTGATGACTTTGACATTAAGCAACTTATTATCAAAATCATCAATTCTGCCAATGATGCAGATGTTCCTCCTCACCAACAGAATTTGAACATGTTGGACTTGGAGCAACTGCAAAACCAATTGAAAAGCAAACTTTCCGGTAAAAAATTTCTTCTTGTTTTGGATGACGTATGGAACGAAGACCGTGTTAAATGGGTTGAGTTGAGGAATTTAATCCAAGTGGGTGCAGCAGGAAGTAAAGTTGTAGTGACCACACGCAGTCATTCGATTGCTTCCATGATGGGTACAGTTCCCTCTCACATTTTAGAAGGTCTTTCGGAAGAGGAGTCACTGTCTCTGTTTGTGAAGTGGGCATTTAAAGAAGGAGAGGAGGAAAAACATCCTCACTTAGTAAATATTGGCAGAGAAATTGTGAAAAAATGCAAAGGGGTTCCACTGGCAGTGAGAACGGTAGGTAGTTTACTATTCTCGAAATTTGAGGNNAGTGAATGGNAATATGTGAGTNNNANTGAAATCTNGAATTTGCCTCAGAAAAAAGATGACATTTTACCTGCCCTTAAACTGAGTTATGATCTCTTGCCATCCTATTTGAGGCAATGTTTTGCATTGTTTTCCCTTTATCCAAAGGATTATNNNTTCNNTAGTNATGAAATANCTGNGATTTGGGGGTCACTTGGACTCATTGCACTACCAAAAACGAATAGGACACTTGAAGATGTGGCCAATCAATATTTGCATGAACTCCTGTCAAGATCCTTTCTCCAAGATTTTGAAAACTTTGGCACTTCTTACAGTTTTAGAATACATGATTTAGTGCATGATCTCTCCCTATTTGTTGCGACGGATGAGTGTCTACACGTGAGTTTCAACATTCAAAATATTCCAGAAAATATTCGGCATCTGTCTTTTGCTGAAAGCAGTTTGTTTGACAATTTAGTGATAAAAAAATCAGCAGCTGTGAGAACCGTACTGTTTCCGAAAGGTGCAGTAGGTGCCGACGGTGAAACTATACTAAATACGTGTCTGTCAAAGTTCAAATGCTTGCGAGTTTTGAATTTAGATGGTTTGACATTCGAGACTTTGCCCCGTACCATTGCTAAGATGAAACATTTGAGATATTTGAACATTAGCAATAATCGCAAGATTAAGAGACTCCCCGATTCTATTTGTAAGCTTCAAAGTTTGCAAGTGTTGATAATTAGCGGATGCATAGAGCTGGAAGTATTGCCCAAAGGATTAGGAAAATTAATCAATATCCGTCATTTGTTGTTTAGCACAAAGCAAGTTGTTTTGCCTGTGAATGAGATGGCCAAATTGGGGTCGCTTGAATACTTGAGTGTTACATCATGCCATAATGTGGAGTCCATCTTTGGAGGAATAAAATTCCCTTCTCTTAAAACATTGTGCATTATGAACTGCCAGAGTCTAAAGTCAATGTCGCTGGATGGTCAAAATTTTCCTGAATTAGAAACATTGGTTGTTGTGGCCTGCGATAATTTGGACATGGAACTGTGGAAGGGTGATCATGAAGAAGAAAGTCCGAAGCTGAAGTTAAAACTTGTATTTTTTAGCAATTTATCACAGCTGGTGGCATTGCCTAAATGGGTTCAGGAAGCTGCCAACTCCTTAGGGTGCTTGATTGTTTCAAATTGTCACAATATTGAAACACTTCCAGATTGGTTACCAGCTCTGACTAATCTGAAATCACTTCATATAATAGGTTGTCTAAATTTGGTATCTATCTCAGATAACATTCATCTTCTCACTGCACTTGAAATTTTGAAAATTAGTGGCTGTCCTAACTTATATAAAAAATATGAACCTAATGTTGGAGAGTTTTGGCCCAAAATATCACACATCAAAGACATTGTGATTTATAAACCAAAAGAACCTAAGAAGAATTAGAGGAAGAGCCAGACAGTCGGAAGCCCCTTTTCTGGATGTGTATTCATAATGTTGATTTTCTTTGTGTGGTTTTCCAGTTTTTCTGTCGTGAAAATTAGTTGGAGCCAGTAGTTAAGGCATTTCAATTTAGAGAGACCTCCATGATATAATTTTGTAATAGTGCTATATTTGTTATTTCTAACTGCTTTGTTTTGTGGATTATTGATATTGATGTACTCAACTTCAGTATTTCCGTGACCTAAATATTGTCTTTCACTTGTGAAAAATAAAAGTAGAAGACATGTATAGAAGTCTGAATATTAGACTACTTTTGCACTATACCTTATGGCTTTTTTATTTTAGAGTTTGCATTACTAGAACTTTTAATATAATTTTTGTAAAAGTTTGTTATCCAGATATTTTATCTTTTACATTTTATTTCCATTAGTTACTGTAATTTCAAATAGATATAATATTCTTACACTTTTTAATTTCAAATAGTGTGATTTAAAAAAATATATATTATTTGTAAACTGTTTATAAGTTATTTATATAATTTTTAATTAAATGTAATAATTGAATTAATTAAAATAAATAATTCATATATAAATAAAATAACGATTAATAATATTATATATTTTAAGAATAATTAGTAAAATATTTTATTTTAGTACATATTTTTTTTTTTACAAATTTAATATGTATATTTCAGATGAACCTTGAAAATAAAGTTCAATCTTAAAAAATAATTGACTTTAATTGTTATTTATTCATTTAAAATCTCCGAATGCTTAATATCTTTCAAAAGTTTTAATGTTAATTATTCACCTTGAATTTTATAGTCAAAATATACATTAACTTAAATAATTTCTTCTTCACCAACTATTAAAGATAAAACAAAACTATTCACTTATTTTACTGATTAAATTTAAGACAAAGTATTGTTTTATCATCAAAAACATCATGACACATCATAAAAAAAATCAAGACAAATTCAACCAACCAAAAAGAAAATAAATATAATATATTATTTTCAATTAAACTATATTGTGGGATGTAAATATTTTTTTGACATTTTATTTAAATTCATATCTCTAAAAAAGAAACAATGTCCACCATTGAGACTTTTTTTTAAAAAAAACATAAATACAAAATACGGACTTTTAAAAAAAATAAATAAACATAAAGATAAAATACAATATCTCTACTCATTGAATAAAATTTCAATCTTCTAGATTTGTTATCATTTTTTAACACAACATTGTTCACTTCTTACAACATATTGTCAAAACATAACTCTATCACAAAATTTAGTATATAAAAATAAAGCAAATACAAATAAAAAAAGCATAAAGAAAAATCATTTCTGAAAATAGAGAGAAAAATAAGATATAATATATGTGTAGAACATTAAAAAATAAGAAAAGTTATTAAATGAGTAATAGTTGAGTGAAATACATTTATATTTATTTGATACATATTATATTTTTCTAAAAAAAGAAAAAAATAAAAAGTAAAAAAGAATAATATCAAATGTAAAAATGAAAAAGATATAATATTGAAATAAAAAAATACAAATAGAAAAAAAAAACATAAAGAAAATAATTTCTGAAATAAGATATAACTATCTTGTAGAACATTAAAAAAAATAAGAAAAGACAACATTACAGTTTTTTTATATAAGTAATTTAAATGGACAATCTTTTACTAGTTTAATGTGAAGACTTATGGACTTCAAAAAATATGTCATCGTATTTTTGTGTTTGAACTAAACTATTATTTTAAAAAGTATACATATGGAGTCACATGAATAATGTTTTCCTCTTCTTATTTTTTTCATAACTATGAATATTATTATAACTATAATCATGTTTTTAATTTTATACTTCACAAAATGGTTTCTGGAAGACAAGGATTTAGAGAATGATCAAGAAAGATTGTAGAAATATGATTTGCAAGGATAATAAGAATGTGTAAGGCACAAAATCGGGTTTAAGAAATAATAATCCATACTAGATCCACAATAAATATATATATATATATATATATATATATATATATATATATATATATATATATATATATATATATATATATAAAATACACGTCTAATTTGTTTTCTTGAAAACTTATTTTCAGAATATATTTTTTAAAATTTAAATTTAAATATTTCGGAAAGTACTTCATCAAATATTATTTTTTTTAGAATACTTTTCGTAATGACAGTTTTTTTAACTTTCAGAAAACAGTTTTAGAATATTTTTTAAGCTTCAAAAAGTATTTTCATGAAATTTTCAAATTTTAAGGCAATCTAAAAATAGTTTCTGGAAAAATAATATTTTTAAAAATATAAAATATATTAATAAATCTGGAAAGTATATATAAATATCAACTGACGTTGAAAATAGTTTGGGCTGTAGAATAATGGGCCGAGTTGGTAAAGTAGCCCGGCCCATATATGTATTGAATGCAGAAAGTGAAGTAGAAGCGTTCTTGTTTCTCTTCTTCCATTTCGTTCTTTCGCTCAATAGATCTCGAGTTTCAGGTACGAACCCTAGACTTCTTCTCTTACCTTTTCGATTTCATGCCTCGCATGAATTTATCTCAAATGTCTTATTTTTTTTTTCTCGTTTAATTTCTGCGCTTCTTTATCATCTTCACTGGGTTGATTATCTGAAAATTCAATAGACTCCAATTAGGACCGGATGTAACTTTTTTTTTTCGACTTTTAATTTTTTATTACTTTATTCAACCAATACATGGCACAATTAGGGATGTGTTGCCTGTACCAAATTTACATTTTCTGCGCAAATTTGATTTCAATTTCAAATTTTCCCCTTGAAATTTGCCTAATCTCCTGTAAACTGGTTTCTGTGAGAATCTCTTACCTTCTCTATTCTTTCTATGCTCAGTGGTTTCAATGAAGAAGCTTGTTTGCTTTCTCGTGATGGACTTTATCATGTAAATACATCAAATCATAACGTCTTTTACATAATCGCCTAACCTGTAGGCTTATTAATATTTTGGATGATAGGTCTTAAAAGTTTTCCCACATGCAATTCAAGGGTTTTGTTCTTACAACTTTCGGTTGATGTATCATTCCATATGATTTGACTCCTCACGGTTTCTATTTTCTTCAGTTTTGTCATGTTAATCCATTCAACCATCTCCTGAAGCTAGCATTTTGGGTTTATTTATATTTTTTTGTTGTGGGTTGCTATCTAATATCCTTGAGTCTCGAGTTGTTCGTTTGTTTTGTTAATCTATACAACAATCTCCTTAAGCTAGCATTTTGTATTTGTTTATATCTGTTATTGAGCGTTGCAGTCTAATATCAGAGTCTCGAGTTGTTAGGTTGCTTAGCATTTAAACAGCGTGTAGTTTTTGTCAAAGGGATTTCCACTGCTATATTCACGAGTTTGTAAGATTTTGGCAATGTAGTTGCTTTACCACTTTAACCAACACGCTTTCATTCATTTTTTTGGTGCCTGTGTAGTGTAGTTTAGTGTGAAATTCCACATTGATTGTTTTTTGCAATTTTATTGTGTCGTACAATCTGTTTAATTGGATAGGAATGATTTCTCTGCCATTCATGTAGCCGTTTTCTTTCGATTTTGAATTTTGATTTATTTATTCTTTTGTTTTTTAGCGTATTCTGCAGTCATGTCAACCAAGTATATCGTTTCTGCCATTCTTGGATCGTTTGGAATTGCATGGGTTTGTGATTATTATGTTTCAGAAAAAAAGATATTTGGAGGTGAGTAGAGTCTTCCACCTGAAACAATTTGCTTTCTGGCTTTGTTTTTAGAGTGTGTAATTCCCCTAACTGATTTCTTCAGGTAGTACCCCTGGCACTATTACAAACAAAGAGTGGGGGGAAGAGACTGACAAAAAATTTCAGGCATGGCCTCGTACGGCTGGTCCACCAGTTGTGGTGAATCCCATAACTCGCCAAAATTTCGTCGTCAAGTCTCGCTCTGAGTGATAATTTTTTGTTCATGAATTTTGAGTTAATTGGTGCACACCTTGATCATGGGAATATGTTCCCGTAACTCCTCCAGTTCAATTAGTGTTTCTATGTTTTAACGTAAATGTTTACTTGCTTAATAAAAGGTTATTTAAACAAAATGGATTGATTAATGCATATTCTTGTATTCAAATTCTCTGTTTAGTCTCTACCTTGGTATGAATGTGAATCAATGCGTGAAATTATGTTTAGCAGAGGTATTCTAAAAAATATTACTAGTGGTATATGCTACTATCGGGTGCATTTAGCCACTGCCATTCGGTGAGAGCAATCAACTTTGGATTGTTTCCCCTTGCTTTAAAATTACAAGTGCGGTGTTGAACGTATAGTGGTTAATTGAATTTTTCCATGTGCGTGGAATTGTTAATTTATTAGTTTGCATCATGGTCCATTCTCAGTAATTTGTGAATCTCTCACCAAATCCGAGTGAGGGTGTTCTGAGAGCAAGTTTTAGCTTTATTCAGCGGTAAAACAACACGCAGAAAACTCATTCTTAATATGATTGTGTGGAAAGACAATTGCTGATTTACTTGATTTCTGGTCTTTTTGCTGGCTTTTAGAATTTATTGTTGGGTTGCAGCTGGAGAACGTCGCCCTTTGACTTGTCGAGATGTGATAGTGTTTGGGAGGAAAAAAATTGGATGAGATAGAAATATATAAGAATAGTAGTGAATTGAAATTGTTAAGAAATGAAAGAGAAATATAGATGTTTGTTTTAAGAAAAATTGGACAGAGTAAAACAAGTATTTTTCATATAAAGACTGATTGTGAAAAACTGATAACTGAAACTGATAAAGAATGTTCGGGACTTGTATCCAGGATAATGCAGTACTTTCAATTATCTAAAGTCGTAATAAAATTAAAAGAATATTTAACAAAAATGTATTTGTCGTTGGTTTTGTAATCATGACCGTGATTGCACTTTATTCTCTAGAAGTGCATTTCCCGAATTTAGAGTAGCCAAATTAATTATACAAAATTGGGAATGTATTATGAATAATTTGAAAACAAATTATTTGATGAACCAGCCATTGGTTAACACGTGTTTTTTTATAACATCAGGAGAAAACATACGTGTCATTTTTTAGTTTAAAGTACATCAATAAAATAAAAAATAAATAATGAATCATTGAAAAAAAAATGACATGTTGGTTCAAAATATTATAAAAAAATTTGTGTTAAAATATTTTTTTTCTAAAATTTGTTTTTACCCTAGTGATATTATATTAACTTTATCTTATAGTTTGACAACTGAAGTAAACAAAAACAAGTATCTAAAAATCAATATTATCTCACAACTCAAATATAAGGAAAAAAGTCACAAGAATTAAATATGGATAAATTTCAATCCTCTAAACCTTATTTATGCTACTATTTTAAAAACTACTTTTATTTTTAGATCAAACGTAATTTTTAATAAAAATATAATTTTCGGACAAAATATATCGTTTATTATATATAGAAACAATAATATTAAATAAATTTAACTACTATTCTTGATTAACATTGAAGTAATTAGTTTTACATATAATTAAGTCCAAATTTATATAAGTTTACTAGAATTACACAGTTCGACATGAACTAAACACACGTGCAATGCGAAAATCATGTCACTTTGTATCAAACACCATGGTGCTTCTGGGTGGACATGCGTATGTATAATGGAAGCCGAGATTTTGACACTCCTATTTTGACACAACTTTAATAACGCCACATGTCACCTTTCTATTGGGCGAAATTTTTAAAAAAAAAATCAGCATTTTGACGTCATGCAGTTGGAGAAAATTTTAATAATTTATTTCCATCTTTGCCCTTCAGCAGAATCATGTGATTGTAGTTATGTTTCTTCGTGTCTTCATCCGAAACCACCACTTCTTCCGATACGTGATTTTTCTAGGGTAACGGTGTTGGGAAATCGTTTTGGGTTTCTTTTTCCGGCATTTGAGTGTCNTTCGTGGTTGGGGTTGCAGTGGAGGCTTTCGTTATCGGTGTGGGTGTGGCGTTCATTGGCTGTCGTCATTGTTGGTGTGTTGGGCTTGCGAAATGACGACTTCTTCGACGACGAGGGTAAGGGCATCGTACTNTGGGTGTCATTGTTGATGGTGGGGTGTATGGATTTTGGGTTTTGTATGTCTTTTATGATTTAGGGTTTTTAAGTTTGGGTTTTTGCAATGTGTGTGCAGTTGACGGTTCGTCACTCAGTTTCGACAAAGTTCATCTCTAGTTTGAACAAACGTTTGAGTAAGGAGCAGCGTGCATTGATTGGCGGGACTCTGTTTGGGTGGTTTTTAGATTTCACTGGTAATGTTAAAGTTGGTAGGAAAATGTTGAGTGAGTTAGTGTTTAAATGGGTTGATTCAAGCAGTGGTTTCTTAATTGCAGACAAAGTTGTGCCTATGAATGAGAAAGATATTTGTTTAGCTTTGGGTTTGAGTTTAGATGGGAAAGAGATAGATTTAAAGCTAGAAATGGGATGTAGTAGCTGTGTGAAATACATTGGCAATAAAACAAGAGATTTGACTTTGCTATACAAATGTTTGATGAAGAAAGGAAAAAGCATTCCTTGTGCTCCTTTTTGTAGCTTGTACATTTTGGTTGGTATTTGTGAGATATTAATTCCACAGCGTAATGGAAAAGTGTTTCCCATACTATTTGATATTGTTGATAATTTAAATGATTTGGGAAAATATTGTTGGGCTAGTTTAGTGTTTAGATGTTTGGTACGTGGTTTGAACAAAGCTTCAGATGCATTGAAGAAAGGAAAAGCTACAACGAACGTTTATGTCAATGGTTGCATTTACATGTTGCAAGTAAGTTTTGTTTATTCATTGACGGAGTGGAAATTCAATTTGGTGTTATTGCTTCCATTAAGTTTTTGAGTAACAGTTAACATTATATATTTTTGTGTAGGCTTGGTTTTTTGAGAAATTGATACCTCCCAAAGGTCCTATAGAAAAAAATCCAAGAATATTGCATTGGATGAATTTGAAGTTGGGAGACAACCTACTAACAAGAGCTTTGGAAACTGGTGTGGTAAGTTGTTTGAGTGTTGACTGTTATCATTAATAAATGTTTTCTTAGTGTGGTTTTAATTTTTCAATTTCAGGTTAATGTTGATGTTGGTAGAAGGAAGGATGAGAAAGACTTCAAGGATCAAGCAAAAGGGAAAAATAAAGATGAAAAGGCATCAACAAAGAAGGAACTTAAGAAAAACCGCAGAGAGCGGTTTATGGAAACTTTACACGAGCAACAAAGTCTTGTTGCAGAACTTAAAAGGAGGGTTCTTGTGTTGGAGGAAGAGGTCGCATTCGAGAAACGTAGACGAAGAAGACCACAGGATGGTGGAGACAATGTGCCACATGAAGAACCGTCCATATCCCCTAGAGGCATGTCCCCAGGAGGCATCAGTTCGGGCGGGATCCCGTTGGGAGGCCAATCCCAACAGAGCATGTCCAGTAGTCGTCCTGCAATGAAGACATTTGTGAGGATGGGGTCACGAAAGCGTTACAAGAGTAAAGCGCTTAGGACTCCTTATGTAGGATTGCTTAGGAAGAAGTTAGACTGAGATTTGTAAATATTTTTGTACTTATCGTCATATGCAGATTGTGTAGCATGAACAATTATTTTGTAATGTGGATTGTCTTTTCTTCAAGGTTGTAAACATGGAAGTTGCCTTTAATAAGATATTTGCATTTTAAATGGGATTTGTGGTTGTGTTTGAATTATTAATCAATGAATATTGTCATCAAATGTAGCATTACTGGATTTCAATGATGAATGAAGCAAAGGTTTGTTAAATATCACTGATTGGTGGATTTTGGTTGAATCTTGTTGGGTTGGGAAGGACCCCACCCTTGGTGAGTCCTCACAACAGCAACGTAAAGTGATTCTGCAAGAACAACTGTTGTAATCGTTTACAACTCAGGTGTAAACGATTACACAGAACAGAAATACATTTTTGGACACAAACCTCAACCTAGGGAGCCATGTTTTTAGTCACAGGGGACCATGTCAGAAATTGAGGTTTTTTTACAAGTGCTTGAACTGTTTTGTTTGGCAATTTGTGGTGGGAGAGATGTTGTCCTTTAGTTTGAACCTTCTTGGGTTGGGAAGGACCCCACCCTTGGTGAGAACTTACAACAGCAAAGGAAAGTGATTCTGCAGGAACAACTGCTGTAATCGTTTACAACACAGGTGTAAACGATTACACAGGACAGATTTGCTGTTTTGGACACAAACCTCAACGTAGGGAGCCATGTTTTTGGTCTCAGGGGACCATGTCAGAAATTTAGGTTTTTTTACAAGTGGTTGA
>NC_028353.1:3017138-3048240 GCF_000741045.1 Vigna radiata var. radiata
AACGTAAACGATTACAACACACTGAAGACATGGACAACAATTTGGCCTTCAACCAACCAAATCCTGCATTTCACTCTGTGTAATCGTTTACACACCACAGGTAAACGATTACAACACTGTCACTTGACCCAAACATGTGGAACCTTTCATAACTTTCGTAGTACTTAATACATTTTTTAATATCGTGCTATCGGTTACGAAGACAAGTGAGAAAAAATATATTTCATTCTTAATATCACGAGCAATTTAATGTTATTCATCTTTATATATATACAAATCATCATAAATGTCATGTTGTACATAAAATCCTTTCTGAAGGAAACAATGTTAATTGAATTACAAACAAAATATCAACAATCTTCCAAAAACCCATAGACATGGAGGGCTTGCATTCTTGCCATGTTGTCTTCGTCCAGAATCCACTCCTTCACGTAGTTCTTTCTTATTTCTCGCAACTCCTACTGAAACAAAATGTTTTTGCTTCAGTTATAAACGACACTATCATTTGAAATGTATATCACTGAATTTTATGCTTACAGTTGTGTATTGTGGCAAGCTCTTGCCGTTGTACCGGTCTTCTCCATCCCAAATTTGCATTGCCTTTAACATGATCACTCCACAATCAAATCTGAAATCAAACAACCAAATATATAAGTTATGACAACATACAATAATGAAAACACCAAATTATTTACCATCAACTTACAAGTTCGGTTGACTTGGGATGTTTGATTCTACAACAGGCAAAGCAGAAATACTACCTTCAGGCTGATTGTACAACAGGCACAAAAATTTGGCCATTTTTTGACTCTAACAAAATATTACATAAACTGGTATCAAAAAATATAATAAATTGACATCATCAACATTTTGGGCATGATATACTGTCATTTCATACCACAAACAAGTCAATCCTCCTCCGATCTCTCACAGCCTTGTTTAAGGAGTCAATCACTGATATTTGTAATGTTTTCATGTTCAAACAGTAACACCACCAGTGGTAATCATGGCAAAATGGCATAAACACCTAAAAACAACATATATCAAATATCCGCACATGGACATGGTACAATTCAAAAACATAAAAACAAGTCATTATTTAAACTCACAAACTCAGNGCTNGCAATGTCAGCAAGACCAAAACGGTCAGACCTCANATAGCTCTGGTAATTATGAAGTCTAAACACATGTTGATTTTTTTCCTTCCTCTTATAATCATGGATAATATGGTCCTGTGTACATTTCCAAATGCATTAATTATCTTATATCATTAAATGTAATTTGAAACGATTTAACATTTACCGCATATAAAGAACTGAAGTGAACCCTCTTCACCACACCCGTCAACCTTTTTTCAAAGTGCATAAAAATTGTACTAGCAAATAACACGACCTACACAATTCAAATTCTCAAATCATGTTACAAAGTAAACAACGATAAAAACTAACATCAACTTACATCATACTAACCATGTTATCAATATAATCACGATGGCCTAAACTCTGAATAGAAGTTGTGTTCAAAGACTGCCCAATGATGTCGCACACAACCCTGAAAAAATACAATTATTATTCAATCACAAACAAATAACTCACAAACACCTAAATTTAAATTAAAAACATGAACCTATTAGNTCGGTCTTTAACACCAACTGCAATGTACAGTTTGTCAACATCCACATCCGTGCCTGGATCACCAACAAACTTCCTCAACGGAAGATGGTCTTCATCTTCATCATTGTCACCATCATCATCGGGAATATAATAAGGAGGAGGGTCGGATGGTCCACCTTTCTCAGATATTACACCTTTGTGATGTTTGGGTGATGGTTCTTCATCCACTAAAGGGTGTTCATGACCTACACCAACACATCCTTCATCCCCTAAAGGATGTAAATCAACTCCGCCAACACAACCTTCATCCCATTTGTGTTGATCATCACCTACAACAACAGCTACATGTACACCTTCATCATCATGAAAGACATGACCTTCTTCATCATGACACACATCACCTTCTTCATCATAGATTGGACATTCACGGAGGTCCATTAACTCCTTCGTAAGGATTCCAATTCTGGAATTCAATGACATGATTTCAAGATTGGTTTTCCTAACCATCTCCTATGCACCTGCTTCCCAAGTGCCGTCATCGGAGCTATCTTCATCTGTGTCCGGAAAGGTGGATGGTTCACCCTTGGTCTCTTCACCAATTCCTTTGACATCCATGTCAAAAGCAGCCCGCACTTCCAGCTTTAGAACATCGTTCTTACTTAAATACCAATCCATCCTTACCTATGACAAAAAAAATAACATATATACTTAAATATATCCATCAATATTTATGAAAACAAAATTGATAAAACTTTCAAACACTTACTTTTCCGGTCTTGAAGATATTTGCAATTGTTTCTTCCGTTGCCGTATATGGGGACCATCGTCGTATGCGCGGCCAAAACCTTTGCGAACGATGACCGTGCAAGGACAATCTTTCCACGGCCCAAGCCTTCAAAAATAAAAAACAAACATTTAGCCAATATTTAATACAAATTTCAATCAAAATGGTTCAATAAATAATGGTACCTGCAACACAGCTACATTGCCACTAAGACCGAGTGACTTTGAGACTTCTCCACGCATTATTTTCTTCGTACACTTGTTTAAATTGTGTAAAATGTTTTTGTGTACACAAGATGCCCAATCATACAAACACAAACTATCTAAATCATCTAAAAGTAAGCAGGGCATGTTACAAACATGTTTAGACTTCCTAGGAAAAAAAATGTAACTAAACAAACTAAAATATATAACCTACACACCACATCGACCTCTATGTCGTCATCCTCTACAATCGAATGAAACTTCCGAATCAAGTCGTCCTTTGTCGTAGTTCTGGGATTAAACATCTCACCAACCAATCCTACTAAACATTGGTCAAAGCTAACGTCTACACCACCTATGTCTAACCTTGTGGCCATGAAGACATCAACAACACTTAAAGGAACCAACTGTTGACACACCCTAAAACTAACATCACTACCAGCCCACCGTTGAACCATCTCCTTCAATAATTTTAAATTCACTTCAATAGGGTTTAAAAGGTTCAAGCAGAATTTGAAAGGGGTCATATAAAGACGCTCCATATGACGGTATTTTAGTTTGTCATTCATTTTAAGGATGCAAGCCGAATCCATGAAAATGCGAAGGCGCCACTACATAACATTCAAATAACATACATTAAATACTAACTTTGAAACTTTATACATCATCCATTCCAATAACACATAAAAACTTATCTTACAGTTGCTTTTGTTGAAGCCATTGGACCTGCAGTGATAATAATGCCAACAAAATAAATTAGGTCTCGGTCAAAAAAGAAATACCTTTTTATCAAAAACGAGATTAGAAAAGGAAAATTATTCCACTTACCCAAAAAACAAATCACCAACCAAACAACTAAAGTGATGGTCTCCGACGACGATAAGGACACCAAAGACGTTTCGCCACGCACCAACAACGACAATGATGGTCCGAGAACGACAACAACCTTTCACAATGACGATGCCTCACAAAAACTCAAACCACTCAAGTGATGGTCCGAGAACGGCAATGGTCCGACGACGGTAATGACACGAAAGATGTTACGCCACACACCCACAACGACAATGACGGACCGAAAACGCCGAAAACGACAATAACCTTTCACAATGACAACGCCTGAGAAAGCAAGGAGAAAAACGCCGACGAGAAGAGAGGAAGGCAAATGAGAGTATCGTGAAAGAGAAACGAAAATGAAAAAGGAATGATAGCACCAAAACTAAAACCCCAAACCAAGATTACTTCTTTGCCCCTCGGTATTTCCAGCTTTGCCCCTCAGGAGATTAAACATTCAAATTTTTAAAAAATAAAATAACACCCAATCAGACAACGACACCTGGCCAGTGTCAAAAGAGTGTCAAGATTGGGTGTTAAAGTAACATTTTCCATGTATAATATAGGAGGAATGGAAACCAAACATGTCGTTAAAGTTCATTAATTTAGGTTTAAATAAAGGTTAAAACCACTTTGGGGTCCCTGTTTTCGTAAGGTTTTTCCAATTGGGTCCCCGTCTTTTAAAACTTCCCGATTGAGTCCTTATAAGTGTTAATTTCAAACCAATTAACCCTTCCCATTAAATATTGTTAACGGTGTTAAACTATTGCAGATGTGTTGACTGACGTAGTAAAGGTTTTACTGATGTGCGACATTTGGCAATGTTGAATGAAATGTGTGGTTTTATCCATTCATTAAGAATTGTAATTAGATTTTTAATTGTGAAATTATGAGAAGAATGAAATCGTGATTGAGCTTAAGTTCTCTGAAGTGGGAGACCCAGATCGAGCTATTTAGGGTTCATTTGAGTGGAAACTTGGGCAGCACTTGAACCTCTCTGAAAGACGGGAATGGCGAGAGATCCAGGACGTAGATCGTAGTGGTGAAGGCGGGGGTAGTCATGAGTTCTGAGGAAGCGAATGTTGGGAGGCCAGTGATCAAAAAGCCAGTCCTCGTGAAACTGAAAGGATCTTGTTGCATCCCCATTGTTAGTATAGTCGAGGGTGTATGGGAAATCCTGATGGTGATGAATCCCTACTTCACATCCTCTCCTGGCGGGGACCCATACGTGAATCACCATATTGGAGTTCTTGGCGTATTCTTTCAAGTACCCAACCGCAACCACTAATCTCTCCTTCACAGACGAAGATGGCTCCGGATTCACCCTTGGTCCAATCCACCATCTCTTCCCGACCATCAAACTTTCTGCCTCTAATTCTTCCTCAAATATTATATGTGTCCCATTCGACTCCATGCTCCTGTTCCACTTTGAAGCCTCTGTGCCACATCCAACCCTTGTTTCCAGCCAACATCCTTCTGCAAATAGCTCATCCATAAACTCCGTTTCTGGGGCAAAAATATCTGAGAACCCTCCATATTCCATATTCCTTCCACTGACTCCATAGACCGTTTCACAAACTTGCGATGTTAATCAACTTTCGATGCACTCCTCTCAAACTTCTAATGTAACTCAATCCACCAATTGCTTTTTGATGTTCCAGAATTTTTTTTTGATTTAAGTGAACCCCCTAATTCTCTTTTTTTAATTAATTGAACCCTAATTTCCTTTTTTAATTAAGTGAAACCTAATTCCTTTTTAATTTCAATTTATAACTTAATGCTCATTACCATTTTTTAATCATTTATTAGAAGGTTACGTATCCACTCAATTTATTGACACGTTTCACTAGATACTTAAACGTCTACTACGTCAGCCAACACATATGTAATAGTTTAACACCGTTAAAGATATTTAACGGGAAGGGTTAATTGGTTTGAAATTAACACTTATAAGGACTCAATTGGAAAGTTTTAAAAGACGGAGACCCAATTGGAAAAACCTTACGAAAACAGGGACGCCAAAGTGGTTTTAACCTTAAATAAATTTTTAAGTGTTGATTTGTATTTTAAATATCCAATAAATCCTTTTTCTAAATAAAATACCTAATAACTTATAGTTTTTTGGTTTAAGTTCATAAAACATGTATTTGTATTTTGTTTTTATTATCATATTGACTCTTTTAATAGATTCCTTGATTTTTTATATATGTGCTCTATCAATTTAATTTTTTAACATAGAAATTTATATATATTCTTCATATTTTTATTATTATAGGTAATAAAAGAATTTAATAAACGTAATTTTCAATTATTCAAAATCGCAATTTACAAGTTTCAACTTAATAATGTCCACATGAATAGTAGAATGAAAAAGCTGATAACAGATATTTAAATTAAAACACTTAATTTATTAAGTAGCTAATATATAATTTTTTTTATTAAAATTAATCATAGAGAAACTAAAACTTATCTAACATTTTATTTAAAATCAAATTAAGAGACAGCCAGACAAATATACTCGTAAATTAGTGTTGATCTTTGAATCAAGCTGTGATCTATGTCCACATCAAGGTATCATGGTCCTACCAAACAAAAACCTGTTCATTATCTATACACCAAAAGGAGATCAGTAAAGGTACATATGCCACAGAAGACAGCGACCATAGTAGAAAGATGACATGTATCTTAAGATTATTAATTATGCAGTCAATACTTTGAAAAGGAAAATGTGAGATCACACTATGTAACACATCAGAAATGAATTTTCAAACTTATGTTTTAAGTTTAAAAGTATTATTTATAGTAATATTTTGGGCAATGAAAGGTTTTGTGATGTATGTCAAAAGTGGTAAAACATATCTAGCAGAATGTACTGCATGTGGACAATTCAGTTGTATAGTCTGTGATCTCAACAAAAGTAAACTAAAGATTCTCGGTTTCAATGGGAACAGATTGATTGATAGGTGCATAGATCTCCCAAATGAGTAAATACAATATGAAAACTGTGATTAGATTATACGCAATAGGAACTGATATATCTTGTTTCAAAGTCCTTGCATTTATCCTCCCTCAACCTAACCATACTGTCCAACTCAAACAGATAAGCTAGCTGCCATTTTACAACTAACCCTTTGGACAACCTAGAAAGGTGAAGTTCTATCAATGCCTGAATTTACTTTCACACCACCTTCACCATCTGAAGTAACTCCTCATACAAGTCTACTATTTAATGTTGTTGTATTACTCATCAGTTCCTCTGTATCCATGAGATTTTGCATACACCAAATCTTCAACGGCATAGACTACATCACAAAATAGAATACTTGAGTAGCTTGCTGTTCTCAGTTTTGCTTTATTTCCCGTAGCATTTCCACTACATTCTTCATTTTCGGTCGTTTGGCTGGTGTGTTGTCGGTACACAGCAATGCAACCTTCAAAGCAGCAAGCATTTCTTTCCTCCAGCTAAAGGAAACTGTGCTAAGCCTGGCATCCAATATCTGCTCTGGAGTTTCTCCTCTCACTGGAGCACTGTGAACCCATTTCACCAAATCTACACCTTCACCAAAATCCTCATCAACTGGTAATCTAGTTGTGAGGATCTCCAACAGAACAACACCGTAGCTATAAACATTTCCTGGTGCTGTCACTTGCATAGTATATGCATATTCTGCATTGCAGATGAAATGTAACATGAAGCATGCTAAACACAATAAAAGTAGTAGAGCTTAATTTGTATGTAATGACCGTTTACAAAAATTAACCTCATCAACCAACTATAAATCATCATTACATTAACAAGAATTTTAATTTAATATTGTAAAATTAATTAACTGTGTGTAAAGAGATGATAATGCAAAGACTATATACTGTAAAAGTTAATAGGGTGAATGAATATATGGGAGAATTGCATGTCAGAAAGATGCATACCTGGAGGTATGTAACCGAAGGAACCAGCAACTGCACTAATACTTGCAGTGCCTTTGGTTGGATCCAGAAGTTTTGAAATCTCTATCTCCCCAACTAATGGTTTGAAATTTGCATCCAAGAGAACATTTCCAGAAGAAATGTCAAGATGGATTATTGCCACATGATGAAGGAAAGCCAAACCTTCTGCCACGCCAATGGCAATGGACAATCTTGAGGGCCAGTCAGGTTGATATTCAGGTTTCCGGGTAGATTCATGGAGAAGCTGAGCCAGTGTTCCGTTTGGAAAATAATGATGCAAGAGAAGAGCAACATCTTCATAAATGACATAGCCAATGGGACGCACAAGATTATCATGACAAACTTTGCTCAGTCTTTCAAGTTCCCTAATCATCTTGTTCTGGTGGTGGATTATTGTCTTGTCTACAGACTTCAATCTCCTAACAGATAAAACCACCCCAGAAGGCATGATTGCCTTGTAAACTGTGCTGAAAGTCCCGCTGCTGAGCTTATTAGAGTCTTTCAGAGTTGCTTTAACAACGGCATCAAGGTCTACTGCTTGTTTGAGATTATCAACAAAAACAGTCCCTGCAACTATAGTTGGGTTTTCATTGATGCTCTCATCAACAATCCCAGCATCTTTGGCTACTTTTTCTTGCCTCTCTCTGATCATAAACAGCAAGACAACTATAGTTACTGACATAAAAACAGCCAAACCAGAACCAATTACAGCTAGTATGATTCTGTAAGAAACCCGATGATGGTAAGCCTTGTGATCATCATAAAGGGTTCCACATGAAGGGTTTATAGGCTCTCCACAAAGCCCTTTGTTGCCCAAAAAACTTGAACTAGGACTCTTCTGGAATGGTACAAATGTTGGTACCAGGCCCGCTAACAGATTATTTGAGAAGTTCACCTCTATCAAGCTCAACATTCCCTTAAGTTCAGGTGGGATATTACCCGATAGCCGATTGTTTGAAACATCCAGTGAAACAAGTTTGTCCAGTTTTCCCAATTCAGGGGGCAGAAGTCCATGAAGATGATTGAAGCTCAAATTTAAAGCTATCTGTAAGTTCCTAATGCGCCCAATCTCAGGAGGAATAGTTCCAGTCAAAATATTACTACCCAATTGTAATTCTAGAAGTTTTGCACAATTACCAATTTCATGGGGGATCTCTCCTCTTATGAAATTCTGATCCAACAGCAAGTACTGCAACCGGGTGATATTGCAGATTTCATTTGGTATTGTCCCATTGAATCTGTTGTTGCTAATATCAAGCTTGTTAAGATTTTTGCAACTCAGAATTGATATTGGAATATCGCCAAAGAGGCTATTTCCAGAAAGAATTAATTCCTGAAGATTCATAAGTTGTCCAAAGTCTTGTGGAATTGTTCCAGTAAATCCATTTGAAGCCAAATTCAAGAGAGTAAGATTAGAACACTGAGAAAATTCTGCCACAACCTCACCAGAAAGATTATTATTATCAGCTTCAAAGTAGGTTAGGCTACTAAGATTTCCAATGGTCTTAGGAATGGTACCTACTAGATGGTTGTTTCCAATTCGAACGCTGGAAAGGGCTTTGCAATTCCCAATTTCCTCAGGAAGTTCGCCACTAAAATTATTCTGGGTGAGAACCAGAACTTCCAGCTTCCCTGGAACAAAAATGCTAGCTGGTATTGGACCTTCAAGCTGGTTAGAGTGCAAGTTAAGTATTTGAAGCTCAGAAATTGAGCCTAGATCATCTGGAATCCTGCCATCTAAACGGTTCTCATAAGCAGTGAAAAGCCTCAGATTAGTTAAATTTCCCACCCAGGAAGGTATAAGACCACTCAAATGATTACTAGAAATTTGAAAATCTTGCAATTTCTCTAAGCCCTGAAGTTCCATTGGTATTTCTCCCTCGAGCACATTATTGGAAAGGTTCAATGATTTGAGGTTTCTGAGACCACCCAATTGAGGTGGAATTGAACCTTGGATCTTATTTGAAGACAAATCCAAAACTTCAAGATCAGATAAATTTCCAAAAGCAGGAGGAATGAATCCATCAAAGTTATTATTTGAAAGATCAAGCCGCTTCAATGCTTTGAGCTCAGACATTAAAGTTACATTACCTCGAAGATTCCGGTGAGACAGATCCAAGCTCTCCACCATTGAGTGGTTACCACAGTTGACACCCTGCCAAGTGCAGTAATCTGAGTTGTTGGCATCCCCCCATCCAGGGACTCTAAGCTCTTGGTTGATGGCCTGTAATATAGCTTGCTCCTGAAGCTCAGCACCAACAAGCTCAAAACAAAACATACACCAAGCTAGCAGAATGTTTAACAAGCATAGAGCTTCCATCACTGTACACCGTTCTCTGCTGAAGTGAAGTGTAAGTGCTCCCACTCCACTCAACAGTGCTTTTCTCCAAGAGGCAAAATCGTTATCAAAACTCTACCGAACACTGTGCCACAGCATTAACAACTCTTGTCTCTTGTTCTTTTCACCATAAAAGTCCACCTTTCCTTCACGATGAACTTTCCCTTTTCTTAAACGTTAGGATTTGGAACCTAGTATCCCCTCTGCTGCTGCTTGCTTGCACCGCTTCAAGGGAAAAACCTTTATGAGCTTTCAACAACCCTGAAATGCAGTAAATAACCCCATAAACATATCAACATCTAGGAGAAAACCCATTTGAGATTTGAGAATAATGAAAAACAGTGCTGCCATTAAAGTCCTGCTATTACCCAGTTCCATAGAAAAAAGAAAGAAAAGAATTGGAGAAAAAAAAAAAGAGAAAGCTTTCACTTTCAGTGGAAGGAAAACAAGAAGGATAAATAAAAGAGACAAAAGGGGAAGCATTATGAACCGTGGGTTGCATATGAAACATTGCCATACTTGGTAGCAGAAGAAAACATGAACTGCAGAGGTAACAGAGAAAGTGACTACAGCGATGCAGAGGAAAACGTCTACAATCTTGAGTGAACAGTGAGTGATGAAATGGGTGAAGGAGCTAAGAGAGAAAGAGTTCAATGCTTTATCGCAGGGTTCACGGACCAGGTGTTTTCTTTTGTCTCAGAGAGAGAGAGAGAGAGGGAGAGAGAGAGAAACGGGAATGAAATTCTTTGCCATGTAGATGTAGGCATCACGAGAAATGGGCAGTCATCACTGAATGAAAGCTGCATAAAACTCCTGTCTCATTGCATGTGGGGCACACTTTAACACAGCGTTCTCTGTTTGGGACGGAGCATAATTGGGCGCCATCAATTCTCATCCCCAAAAATCAAATCTTTATTTTCTAATGTTCTACTTTCCATTGGTGAAAAATGAAAAGCAAGTAAAAAAAAATACCCCAAATGAAAATCTAAATTGGAAAATGCATTTTTCATTGATAAATTAAAATTTAGCCCTCCCTTCACTCTCTGCATGATATTGATGTTAACTAGATAACAAAACTTGGCTCGGTAGCAGTAAAAAATCAAACTTACATTCTTTGAAAAAAAAATTGTGTGCTTGATTTTCACTGACATTTCAATAGTTTTTGTAATCCATAAAAGTGTAGTTTGAGTCATAAAGTCTTCAATGGTCCTTACGAGTTTTTGTAGCTAAATTTTTAAAGCTGTTATAGGTAAGAAAATGTAGATATTAACCAAATACAGAAAATGATAGACAGTGTCTGTGTTTTCAGTCTTGTAAATCTGTGTAGTGTTTAATTTGTTGTTACATATTTAAAGTAATTCAGAAAATGCATAGCAGAGATGGTGGAGGGATGTCAGAAGTTAGCAAATATTTTCTTGGTCATAGAAGGAGGGGAATAAGGGCCCGGATGGGAAATTAATTTGCTGTGCCTATTGTTTCTTCCCAAAATTATCATGGATTTGAGAAGACAATAAAGTAGTGCTGCAAAGATCACATTACCTAATCCTAGGATTCCCTCAATGTAGGCTTATTTTATATAGGGAATGAGACTTCCCTTTTTCAGAATATATTTCAATTTTTCTTCAATAAATATATCCAAACAATTTTCACAGAGGTTCTGTATTTCTGGGCCCCTATCTACTGCTCCCATTCATGCATCTTATTTTCACCTAAATGATCAAAAATTTCTTCTTGCCTATAAACTTAGCCTACATTTCTAGCATTCATGAATCCAGTTTCTTCAATCATGAAAGGGAAACATTAACAAGCATGCATGATAAAAGGGTTTCGGTGTATGTTAAATCAGAAAGATAATTAGTAACATTCTGTTTATATCTCAGTTACAGTGTCAATTATAAGGTACTTTGGATGTGTTTTGAACTTCTCTCTATTATATGTGAAACTTCTAATCCTATGAATTCAAAGCATTCAAACTTGGAAGTTTACATATACTATAGAATGTCAATTATAAGGTATTTAAATTCATTTGCTACCTACAATTCACCTAAACTTTATTTCAAGCATGATTGAGCAATCAAACTGTTGAGTCAGTCTTTCTTATGGTGCTTTAAATTTCTACCTTCACCTTAATGCTGATATCAGAATCTTATCTTTCTTCTTGAAGACAACACTGAACAAAACTCAAACAGTTATTGAAATCAATGCAATATTGCCATTGGAAAGCGAAATCTCTTGAATGGAGTGAATAAAATGACATGGTTGCGCAAAGCAGTGAGACAAACCATATGCTTGCTAACAAGTGGCAAAATTCTATGTTTTACCTTAATTCTCTATGTGTCATTTTTAAATGGCAGATAATACATCACATTAACTAGGTACACCATTAATTACTATTCATGTTTAAAAAATTCACTATTGTCAAAAAGCATACTACTTTAGAAAGCATATTTTGTCCTTTAAGTGTTCTCACTGTCATCATTGCCATAGTTAATTACTACACAAGTTTAGCATTGTATACTTTATATAAAAGGTTATTTTATACAGGTTTAATTAAGTTTTAATTGTATGGTAAGATTTTATTATTTAAGTGACTTTCCGTTAAATTTGTTTGGATATATTGAATATGTAAAATTGATGTATATTTTTTGATTGAATTTTTCTATTTAAATTAATAAAAGCAGTTAACCCATGTAAATAATGATGTGGAAGTTATAAGAAAGTATGACATCTTTATCTAATAGATTTTTAATTAAATTAATAAAAATCATTGTTTTACATCAATTTCTGAACTTGTTGTTTTATTTCTTTAACTTTATCATTTGATATTATATATGGTATTTTTTACTGTTTCTTTTCATTCCTGTGTCGAAAATTAGGATGTACATGTATGATTTTTCATTAGATTATAATTTAGCAGAGAAAAGTTTTGAAAAAAGTCAATATCAATGAACATGGTTGTGGACCATGTGTCTGTAAAGAAAGCGGAGAAAGGGGAAAGTGTTACTGTTTTCTCTTACAAAACATGATAACGACGAACGATCTCGTTCAACACAGATGTTATATTTGAATTTCAACAAAGGCATGGCAAAAATCAGAAAAACTAAACAATGAAATTATATTAAAATATAAGTTAATCTCATCAATTCATCCCTTTAATATTAACGTGGTTGATGCTTTAATACAATAACACTAAACAACCTCCACATAAAACTGTTAAGACTACAAGTATATAAATAAATAAAAAATCATAAATACTAAATTTTTATTGTTTTTGAATTAAAATTACACTCATATCAAGTTTTGATGAATTTTAATGAAATAAGAGGTAGATTTATATATTAGATTAACTTTATTTTTAATCTAAAATTTTAATATTTTAAGTTGTAAATAATATCAATTCTTTATATTTTATATGAATTATGTCGTTTTTCTCAAAAGATTTATTAGTAATATTAAAATTAAATGTTTATTTTAATATTTGGCTCAAACAAATTTAGTATAACTTTTATATAGAATGATAAACAAACATATCTTCTCTAACGATAAAAATAATAAAATTTTCATAATATAATTTCAATTGTATTACCATATTTAATTTATTATAATATATTTCTTTTTATATATTATAATAAATATTATTTTTATTACAAAAAAAAGTTATCGATTAACTTGTTATAAAGATGAATTTCACTTATCATGATAAGTCATCGTATAATTTTATATTTTCATTAATAAAATATTTTTAATTAATGTTTTTTAAGGAAAATGTTATGAATTTAAAAATAAATCCAAAATTTTACATTAAATAAAAAATTAAATACCTTATAAAATAACACCCACCAATAATATTGAATATCCCCTGAAAATATGTTAGAAATATCATAAATTTTGATCTATAAATGTTGATTTTTCATTAGTGTAAAAGAAAAGAGAGAAAAAAAATGAAATAATTTGATATGGGTGGTGGGACCAAAGCAATGGGCAAGGGTGTAGAGGCATCTTGGAGACATGTAGGTCCATATGACAGTAAGGTGGCCACCACTATGCATTATCATATCAAAAGAAACTTTAAAACAATGTTGCAAAGTTCATATTCTTCCTTGACAAACTTTCCCTCTACATTAACTTTCCCTTACAAAAGCCAAGGACAACATCATGCTTCTCCGTCAGTCCTCCAAACACATTTTTCTTTTTCTTTTTTCTACCCAAATCCCTCCAAGATTTCTTCCGATTTTCAAAACTTAAATCCATCTTTTTTATAACTTTTTATTCTTATGTAATTACACTTAGAAATAGTTTAATTAGTTTATGTACTCTATGGGTCAGACGGTCATGACATCCTCTCTTGACCTATTAAGTCGGATAGTGAAGACTAAATTATTTCTACGAATGACCAAATTTGATAGAAATTTGATTCGGTCTGGATGGCCAAGGACGAAAGCTCGGTCTGAATCCATAATTAGATATTTTTACAAAGATTAAGGTAAGTAACTATTAGAGGTATTGGGTTGAAATTAAGTCGCGATTAAGACTTTGCTAATCTCAAACCCAACAAAAACTATAAATACACAAGTCAAAAGTAGGATGTATGTGGTTTGCATTTATTGTGCATTTATTACTTATCTTAACTTATGATAATCAACAGATTTAGGTCGCAGAAAAATCTTCAGATGATGGAACGAAGAAGAAAAGTCAAGAGAACAATCGGAAGGTGTTTAAAAAGAAACTATGAAAATGTTGAAAAGGATTCAATCTCACTATCAAATAAGTTTAACTTTTAACGATGTTAAACTATTTTTTTCTTCAAATGAATTATATTTTTTAATCAAATGAATATACACTAGTTGATTAGTTTTGTGAACCTTGCTTATAACAACCCTTTTGTTCTTTAAAAACAGTGTAATGAAGCCTCTCGTGATATTTATACTTTTTATGGAAAAGTTTGTTGATAAATAATAAGTTATATATTAAAATGGTAGGTTTACGAAGAAAAGTGATAAAAGAAAGGAAATTAATGGTATGATTATTGGTAAAACGGGTGTGATGTAGGAATAATAATGAGAATGGTATGATATGATGCATTGATGATAAGTAGAAGAAGAAAAAGAATGATTGTAGGAAATGCATGTGGATGGATGATGGGTGTGAGAGATTAAGATCGAAAAGCAATGAAAAAGCATAATGTAGTGATTGAGACGAGGCTCTCCCTTTAGTAGACATGCATCATCAACCTTCTATCATTTCTTGTCTCACCTCTCTCTCTTTTTCTCACCTAAGCTTTCCCTTTTGGATTTTTCTTAGCTACTATCTCATTTATTCAAAACATTTATAAAACATATTTCTCATTAACATCTCCTCTACTTGACCAGGTCTCCTCCTTATTCTATTATAATTAATAATTAATGATTTAAGTTAAAATACTATTTCATATTCATATTTTAAAAAATACTATTTTATATTTTTATTGTTTTAAAATATAATATGTAAAAATTTAATTTTTATATTATCTTTTACTTTAATTTTTAATTAGAAAAGGAGCTAGTTCATTTTTATTTCACCTTTGATTCATTAATTTGATAGAGTAAACCGACCAAACTAAAATAAACTCACATATTAAGAATCTTAACTTGGTTCTGATATGTTATCTCTGATTGACACTAAAATGACATAATAAACACTTATCATAATAATTTATAGTATAGTTTGTTAATCTGAATCGAAATAATCTAATAATTTTATTAAATATATTAGTCAATTTTTTTACTAAGATGTAAATGAGGTTAATCGTTACACCGAAGGTTAGAACTCAATATGGGTGATTCCTATTCACAATATTTTGCATTAAAAATATTTCTTTGTTAAAATAAGATTGTGAAAGCAAATCTTGTTTTAAAATTTAATATAATTGTTTAACAAAATAGTGTCTTCAAATGAATCGTTTAGGATAAACACATTAAACGCTATATGTGTAAACGTTATCGTAAACTCTAAATGTTACCCAAATCAGATTTTGCCTAAATGCTAGTACACGTACCATGCCTAAACATTTATGAACGTGTAACACTTTTAACGCATATATGAAATAGTATTGTCTTGTCTTTTGTGTTGTGCTCTCTTTTTCTGTACAGATCATTAAAGTGCATAACTTTATTCAAAAGTTCTGCATTGGATCAGAAGAACGTTAGGAGATAGGAAAATATTCTGGGATTGTTTCTTCAATGTTTTCTGTCTAATGTATTTGTACAAGCAGCACAATTGTTTCTATAATAAGGAACATAACATCTGACTTCGTACCTAAGGGCTACCTACCCTACGTGAAAGTCAATGCTCTAAGTGACAAATCTTTTTTGAAGAAATCTATATAAAGAGAATTGTATGAAGAGAAAGGTAGAACAAGATTTGTTATTGTTTTTACGTTGTTAACATTTTCTCTCGTTCACATTGTCTAAACTTTCTCTTTGAAAAAGAAAAGCTTTATTACAAGTTTTCAAATATTCATTGTATTGAAAATATATCTTTTCTAAGAGAGTCATCATCTATACTTGTTTTACAAAAAAAAAAAAAAACACTTTGTTGTTTTGTATATTTAAAAGTGAACTAAAATACTTGTTGGTTTAACTCAATAGAGTTAAAGGATCTAATCAGTTGGACTAGTGTAAAACTAGAAGTGATGAACTCGTCTAACGAGTTAAGTTAGCTTACAAAATCAAGAGTGGTCAAACTTATTTGTAACATTTTAAAAATTAGTGTAACCTTTAAGAATATCTGAGTGAGAACTAAACATAACTTAAATTAGAGTAAAACAATATAAAAATAAGTTTTCATTTGTTTTATTTTTAAAATCTTTCTAAACTTTTCTAAAAATCTATAAGTGTTCAACACTACTTATAGGCATCTAATCCATTTAATAACACCTATCACTTATTTGCAAAAATATTTTAAACTTTATTCAAATCTTCCTTTCGAGAATTTACCTGTATTTCATCTTTTACACTTCCATACTTCTTTTCTATTTTTCATAAATACTAAAATCTACACTGTACACTTTAGTTTCAAGTTCTTTTTTTATTGTGCAGTTTGAAACTTAAAAATGTATATTAAACTACATAATTAAAATAGTAATTTAAAAATTAAATGTGACTTCTGGATTTTGTAATTCACTATAGAGAAGCACGTCAAAGAGGTGGCACCGGCATGACAACAAGGTGGCAGTTTTGTCTTTCATATAGAAGGGTGCAGGACGAAATCATGTGGGTACAGAATGAAATACCCTAAATTAAAAGTCTATTCTTATAACCCGCTTCTTAAATGTGTCTTAATTTTAATAGATCATATCTCTTCCGCTTAATCTTCGGGTTATACAGATTTATCCACATTCACAAAAAATATAATTAACAAAAATTTAATATACTTAAAACACTTTTTAAATGTTCCTTAAATTAAAATGTATTAAAATAAAAAATTTAAATTAAAATACAAAGTTAGACATTAAATTACATAATAAAATATAAAATAGTTACATAACAAGACGTACATCAAATTCATTCACCAATTACTTTTTATTTCACCTTCGTTATACAAGTAATACAAACCATTTTTTAAAATCCACCCATTTCTATCTAACATCTACAACCATAATTACTTTTTTGCAGTTTTGTCATAGTATTTGGATTGATTTGAAGGTTAAGGGAGATATATTATAGAGAGCGCTTAAAACCTTTTAAGAGGATATGTTGTCTCTTAATTAATGTAATTAGACCAAATGTAAGATAAGTGAGTTTTACAAATTTGAAACTCTCCTATTAAAAAACATCTTGACAAGACAACTATACCTTTCAAACCTAAATTAAGAATACTTTATATGCATAAATTTTAAAAACTTTCAAACCTAAATTAGGACTACTTTACATGCATAAATTTTAAAAACTAATTATTACAATGATTTAATCTTTGTTTTAAGTTTACCTTAATATACTTTTGCAACGAAGATACTAATATGCTTTTGAAATGAAATATTAATTTGTTTTAATTAATATTTATACTTTAATGCAGATTAAATAAATTAATAATTTAAAAGTAATATTTTTGGAATCTAATAATATGAATAGGTCAAGAAAATGAAGTTAAAATGTTACCTCATGGAACCTATATCCTACAAACAACCTATTCTTGCATAGGATAAGGTTAGTTCAATAATTTACAACTCAAAGCAAACTAATTATGTGTTTGTTTTCGATTTGTCCCATCACTATGCCTAGTAGAGAAAGAAAATAATATGTTTTTACAAATTGTGCATTTGTTTGAAATTGGTGACATGAGTTTAAATCTTATCCAAACGCACGTTCATTTTTGTCAAAATGCACCCTATCAAGTTTCTTCCAGTACTCAATCATTTTTCTATCACTTCTGGAATTTATTTTTTGAATCCGGAAATTTTTTCCAGAAAAAATATCACTCTCTATCTATTATATACCAATATTTTAATTTGAGTTATATATGTATGTTCGACAAATATTTTAAAATATTTTGTCAATATGTATTAATGAAATATCTAATTTATAAAATAATAGTATTTTTATTTTATAATTTTTTGTATTGATAACTTCTAATATATATAGTTTTAATGTGAATTAATATAATAATAATTGTATATTTAATATATTTTTAAGAATTTTTATATACTTTTTAATATTTATATATTAATATTACGTATCTTATCTTATTATTTTAAAATAAATGTATGTTTGACATATGAAATATATTGTATCTATGCATCATAGCTCTGTTTTCCTATTAAGAAGTTTTGATGGAGTGTGGAGAGAAATTGGATGCATCAGCCAATATCTTCTATGCAGTGACTTTGCCTAACCAACCTCCAAATGTTGGCCCAGCCCTAATTGACGCTCATACAAATCAATTGCATTTGTAAAAGCATGTTTTCTTTCTAAACTTCTACATCAAATATAAAACAAAATTCTTTTATCCAATTTCTTTTTTGGAAAGATTTCGGATAGAAAGATACGATTTTCTTTTAATTGAACAATCTCCACGTTAAAAAAATAGATATTATATTTTAAATTTCATAGTTTAAGAGTAAACTTATTAGTTTTAAATTATATATTTTAAAATATATTTTTACAATTGAAATTAATGTTTTACTTTTATATTTATAATCTTAAATTATATTTTGAATTACATACTTTTAAAATTATTTTTTTAATTTTAAATTATACCTTAAAGATTTATGCATTTTTTGAAAATATATTGAATTATGTAATCTAAAAATAAATTTTAGATTACATATAAATTTATTTTTCTTATATATAGATATTGATTAGTCATGTCAATTTTTAAAATTTTGAGATTATTGATTTCATAAGTGTATTGTATCAATCACTATTAACTTATTATTCTAAGTCTATCACTTTGGCAAACTTATCTGGATAGACAACTTTGGTCGACCTATCTGGTCTGATTACCCTTGACCAAACACTCTAGACCTTGATCATTTTTGGTCGACCATCCTTTGGCCAACCACTCTAGGTCAACCATTTTTGGTCAACCATTCTTTGGCCGATCTCTTGAATACATCACTTGTGATCGATCACTCTGACTAAACGATATGGTCGACAGGTTACAAAATAAAGGTCAGATTAACAAGAATGATAATCACAAATCACTAGTACTACTGCTTAAGGCATGACTAATATCTGATTAGATCGACAAAAAAAGTAAAAAATCCATAACAATATATATATATATATCTGTGTGTGTGTGTGTGTGTAGAATTAAATATGATTTTACTCTTGAATTTTGAAGATAAATTTAAATTAGTTTCTATATGAAATTTTAATATATTTTAGTTTCTAAATTTATAAAATGATTGAATTAATATAATCTATTTAACTTTCAATTACTTTATTATTTTTTGGTTAAATGTGTTTTTCAGTAATTAATATTGAAGTACAAACATGTCAAACAATATAAATAATTTAAATATTTACATATAGACATATAAAAGTTTAAAATAACTAGATTAAATTGTCTTATATCAATTATTTTTTAAAATTTAGAAACCAAATGTGTCAATTTTTTGGACAGAACCATAAGCAATAAGATTGTCAAAATACTAATAGCCATTACAAAAGGTACATAATAACTCAGTAGCCATGAATTACTCTTCCAATAATCCTTCAGAGTTTACTATTCTTGGAATACTTAGCTATTAACAACACCATGAATTTCTGCATTTTGTGAAAGGAAATTCATTTCACTTAGCTCTTGAATTCCTCTTGCAACCCAGCAAATCATCAAACTCCATATGTGCTCAATCATGAATGGGAGCCTTTCTATAAAATATTCGTAACAGTTAAAGAATTGTTAAAAAGTAGAGAAATCGTGAAACAATATTGTTACTCTTGATACAACTTTTTCTCTCGTAACTCAGATACTACGTCTCCCCTAATTGATTAAACAGTCATTTGTAATCTGTCACACCTTGCACAAAACTATTAGTACCGAAATTATGCTGCTTAGTGCTGAATATCAGAACCAAATAAATCGAATAACGAATTAAACACAGTAACTAGTTTAAGCACATTGCCAGCAAAAAAATAGTTCACCTTGTTGGAGGTGGGCTATCTGAATTCTCTGTTCCATTCTCTGCTCAATTCAATCGAAATAATGAAAGTTCAGGGCATTACCAGAAGATTAAAAGGCCCTAAAGAAAACAACATACATGATTTAACCCCAAAACATAGGAAAACCAGTTTTTGTGATTGTTTTAAAGCTTACCAGTACTTTTTCCTTACTCCAATTCTTCTATCCTTTCCTTCACTTCTTCTGGTTCATCAAAGGTTAAGTGTTGGCACGATTCGAGATTACCATCAATTTCCAATCGTTCAAGGGTGGGTAGGTGATGGATGTAATCATGGAGAGAGAACATATTAGGACAGCTTGTGACACTGTTTTCAGACAAGTCTTTGTGGTTATCTCCAAATGTCGAAGACTGATAATTTTTCTTAAACCTTTAGGCAGTGCTACAAGCTCTGTACATCCACTAAGTATCAAAACTTCCAACTTTAGCAGGTTGCAAAGAGAATCAGGAAGTCTCTTTAAGCTTTTATTATTCTCAAGACTGAGATATCTTAAATGTTTCAACTTGCCAATGTAAGGAGGCAAAGTTTTATACACAGAATCACTTAAATCTAAAATCGCAAGCTATTTCATCGTGAAACGCATTCAAGAAAAAAAAACTTCACTGTTGGCTCCAATTCCTGGGGTAGCAAATAGTATGGTTCTTGCACAAACAAATTTGTGGACTGGAAAATTTTGAATTCCAACATTTTCAGGAAAAGATAGATGCTGGACATTGTTCTGGTCTAAATACAAAGGGGTATCTAACAATCATAGAGTCTTTTCCCAAATAGTGTGTCATATCATGCACCAACTCATGTATTCTAAAGGAAAATCCAATGCCGTAGTCAACAGCATCCTGCAGAAAAGATCTTGAACATAGTTCACACATATATTGTGTTTCAATATTTGATTTCTGTTTGGTGATGGAAGGAGACCAAATGCACCCCAAAGTGATGTAACATCAAAACTATCAAATGCATAGCCACATGGGTAAAGGTTGAACAAAGCAAAGCATTGCCTCAAATTGGATGGCATTTGATCAAAACTTAATTTAATTGCAGGCCACATAGCACTGTCATGTTTTATTGATCTCCATATTTCCTTGTCTCTCACAAATTCCCATTCCTCTTTTTAATCTTTCAAAATATAATAAACTTTTTATTTTCTCACTGCCAAAGGCACCTTTTCCATTTTTTCACAATTTCTCTCTCAATATGTACCAAATGTGGATACTTTGTCAAAATATCAAAACAAGAGAGAGCATATAAGAGATTTCTTTGCTTTTAATTGTTGTAGTCTACATCCCTCTTTTCTTAAATAGGTAGCATAGAATATTTTTACATTAATATTGGAGATTGCAAAAGATATGCGATAAAGGAGGGTTTATAGGAAATTTGCTTTTTATAGAAAGTAATTGCTGACTTATAAAGACTTATAAAGACATAATAGAATATATTAACATTCCCCTCAAATTGATGTTGGTAAGTCAATCAGCCACAATTGGTCAATAAGAAACTGATGACCCTGCCGATACAAGGTTTTGGTAAATATATTAACCATGTAATGACAATCTATTTTAATATACTTTATTAGTTCATGAAACACTAGATTTGTAGTCATCTTGAATAGCACTAGTATTATTGGCATGAATAGGTGTGGATGTAGGTTGAGAAAACCCAAGTTGCTCCAAAAGATCATGTAACCATACAACTTCAGCACAAACAGATGAGGTTGACCGATATTTAGCCTCGGTAGAATATTTAGAAACACAATTTTGCTTCTTACATTTCCAAGAACAAGACACCATAGAAAAACATACACCAACCTATAACAGATCGATGAGTATCTAGACAACCTCCCAATCAGCATCATTGTACGCCACAAGCTGTATGATTTCGGCAAGCTGTAGGCCATCAAGAAACATACACCAACATATGATTTCGACAGAGAACATAATAAAATAATAGTTTGATCCTCATCATCAATTTTAACTCCAATACTCTGTAGATCCAAGATAATTCGATTAAAATTATCAAGATGATCTCTCAGATATATTCTCAGACATCTGCAAGGTATAATAGAGACGTGATACAACCGATTGGTTAGGGATTTTTTCTGGAATTTATCTCCCAACGTCGCCTACATCCCTGCAAGCGTTGTCTCTTCACCCACCTCTCGTAGAACCTTGTCAGTTAAACTCAAGAGAATCAAACTGTGTGCTTTTTCCAACATCACGCCAATATCAGGTGACCTAGAGCTCCTGATATCAATTGTTATGACAATATGAAAAGGAAGAGATTGAGAGAAAGAAGATGACACAAAAATTTATGTGGTTCAGTCACAGTGACCTACATCCACCACAGTTCGAGAGTTTGTTATTTCTGAATAATGAGAGAGATAACTGATACAGATACCTTTTAACCTTATAAAAGGATAAAAAAGTCACCGCCCCTTTAAACCCCATTACAACTATGAAACAAAGAAAATAAAGGAACAACGTAAAAATTGAAGAATCCTCAACAATAACATTTATTACCACAAGTTTCTAATTTTTTATTACCTGTTTGTGGATTGGTAACTTAAATTTCTCTTTTATATTCCATGCTGAGGTTCTAACTCTACATGTAATTTGCAATAGTTTAAGATTCCTAAATTTATAATTCGATTTTCACTTGCAGGTGAATATAAATGAAAGATGGATCATAAAGGAAAAAATTCAAAAGATTACGAGATTTTGAACAGCTGTCACTGACTAGGAGGCTCTAAAATGAACCGCTCATCCATCAAAGTCCAAATTTCTATACAAGAAAAAGGGAAGAGTAACATAGAAGAGATATCATCATTATGGTCTACACCAAGCAATCAGCCATAGTGCGAGGAACAACATAAAACAGAAATCAAAACACAACTAAAAAAATGCTTTAGAAAAACCATCTGCATTACAGAAACCTAAAGAAAAAAAAAAAAAAGTAAAGGCCTTCAACATTTATCAAGGTTGTTGAAACTTTCCACTTCCTCTTCTATTTACTTTCAAGAATGCTAATCCGTTTGATGTGTGACATTTGGTCCCAATGCTCTCTGACTTGCAGCGTGAATTTTCTGAATAATTCCGGACAGACAACGATTTCCAAACGTTCAAGGGCAGAGAGGTAATTGATGCCATCTGGCAGAGAATGCAATTTCGGGCAACCTTTGATGTCAAGTGCTTTCAAACAAGTTAGCATTGGCAGCCAATCGGGAAGCACCTCAAGATTGGAGCAGTGCTCTAGTCTCAATGATAGCAGTGTTTTAATAGATCCTTGAAGCCAATGAGGCAATGTCCGTAGCTGTGGCAGTGAAAGAAAGTGTATTGTTTTTAACTTTAAGAAGAACTTCTGGCCTTCATGACCCTTGGACAATTCTAATTTGTCACAGTTCCCAATACACAACGTCTCTATTGCAGGAAAATGCTTACTGTCAATTGACAAAGATTGTAGTCTCTTACAGCTAATAACACTCAATGCTTTCAGATAAGGAAGTTCTATCCCTGAGAATAAAGACTCCACATTATCACAATATTGAATAGTCAAATACTGAAGAGAGCTCAAGTTTGCAATGTCATTCTCGGGCAAAACAGCTTGCTTTGTGGTTATGACAAAATCTCGAAGACTGATCAATTTTNTTAATCCTTTGGGTAATGCTTCCAACTCCATGCATCCACCAAGGTCCAACTCTTGCAAACTTTGAAGCTCACAAATAGAATCAGGGAGTCTCCTGATTTTCTTATTATTATAAAGACAGAGAGATCTCAAATGTTTTAACTTCCCAATGAAATCAGGCAAAGTTTCAACTGAAGAATAACTTAGATTCAAAATATGCAAGTATTTGTACCTTGAAACCAATGTAAAGAAANCTTCACTCTTGGCACCCACACCATCCTTAGGAAAGAGAATGGTTCTCACACCTACTGATTTTGAACTGATTGAATTGCCATCCAAATCGTTTTCAACAAATGACAGATGACGAATACTCTCAGGTATATTTCGAATGTGAGAATTTACAAGTAGACACTCATCTTTTGCAACAAACAGGGCTAGATCATGCACCAAATCATGTATTTTAAATGTATAAGCTGTTCCGTAGCTGACAAAATCTTGAATAAAAGATCTTGACTGTAGTTCATACAANTACTGATTGGCAACATCTTCTTGTGTCATATTCTTTTTCAGAGACCGAAGGAGTCCGAGTGCACCCCAAAGCGTAATTACTTCCAAATTAACGAATTTGTAATCCTTTGGGTAAAGGGAAAACAAAGCAAAGCATTGCTTCAAATATGATGGCATAAGATCATAACTTAATTTAAGTGTTGGTAATATATCTTCTTTTTTCTGTGGCAAATTCCAAATTTCACTGTCTCTGACATATTTCCACTCCTTTGCTTCAAATTTGGAAAATAATAAACTCCCTATAGTTCTCACTGCCAACGGAACCCCGCTGCATTTTTTCACAATATCTATGCCAATATTTATCAAATGAGGATAATTTTCCTCTTCTCCTTCTTTAAATGCCCATTTGACAAACAGAGACACTGAATTCTCCAAAGAAATACCTTGTAAAATGTGAGAGGAAACCGTGCCCATCAAGGATGCAATGGAGTGACTACGAGTAGTCACTAGAACTGCACTTCCTGCAGCAGCACCTACTTGTATTAAAGTCCTCAACTCAACCCACTTAACGCGGTCTTCATTCCATACATCGTCCAAGACGAGTAAGAACTTTTTACCAACAAGTTTNTTTCTCAATTGATTTTGCAGTTGCTCCATGTCTAGTATGTTCAAATTCTGTTGGAAATCAGGAGCATGAGAGTGTGAAGCAGAATCGTTAGCAGAATTGATAATTCTAACCATCATTTGCTTAATGTCAAAGTCTTCACAAACACACACCCACATCTTCAATGGGAAGCACTCGTTTATCCTGTCATCATTAAACACAAACTTTGCAAGTGTAGTCTTTCCTAAACCTCCAATCCCCACAATGGGGATAACAGAGATATTTTTATCAATATCAATGGGATTCTTCTGCGTCAAAACATGTATGATCTTTCTTTTGTCATGTTCCCTTCCAATTACATCTGAATCCTTCACATGGGAGTGTGTCATCTCTCTCTGATGCACAACACGTGTGTCAACATCAATTGTTTGTAGACCAAACTTATGCCTATCAGCTGCAACCTTGTCTAGTCGGTTGCTGATATCTTTAATTTGTTGAGCCATCTTGTAACGAAAAACCAATGGATTAGAGCTTGAGAAGAAGCGACTAACCTTGGTTTTGGTGGTACCATAAGCTTTGACAACTTGATTTTGCAGTGTTTGGCACTCAAATTCATCCAGCACATCTTGGGCATCGGAGAAGACACGTTTGAGCTGCCTCAGCCATTCCCGCAGCTCATGGTTGTGCTCCTGCTTTTGCTCAGCATCCAACAACACAGCTTTGACTAATGAGAGAGTGTTTGTAAACTCTTGCAGATNATGGTACAAACCCATCACCCGAGAAGCTTCTTCATAAAGCTGAGACGCAAGCTTTGCTATGAGTGAGTCGGCGATGCTGAAGAGAAATGATTCGGCCATCATCATCAACCCAAACAACACAGATCTGAACAACACAAAACTCTTGTCTCAAAGTCAACTTCTGTATCCTCTGGAATTATGTTATTCTTCTTTCTTTTTTGTTTTTCCACTTTTTTACGGATCAAGACAATCGACATTAGGCAACTTCTTTAATTTAAGTAAATGGGTAAGGTGTGCAGCCCTACATACTGCAAATGTACGACTTCTTTACACGAGAAAGGTGAATTAGTCCATCTTCCGACTTGTTTTCAGGCACAAATCATCGATTACAAATACATGTAGTTTATTACACAGTGTTAAAGTTCTAAAGGATCACGACTTCACTAATAATAATAATTGATTATATTACTATTGTAATTCATTATCAGTGCTTAAATTCGAATAAAAAATCCTGATAATTGATTTAAGAGAAAAAAAATGTCTTAAAACTAAGTTAAAATAGTTGAAAATGTGATATTAATTGATAAACAAATTAAAATATGAGTAGAGTAAGAACACATTAAAACTAAGTTAATTTATATGTTTAATAGACTAAGAACAAATTAAAATTATAAAAGAAATTCATAAACAAAATAGAAACTATTTTATTAATTGATAAGGTGATTATAAAAAGATAACAATAATAATAAAAGATAGTACAATGAAATACCCTAAATTAAAGTCTATTCTTATAACCCGCATCTTAAATGTGTTCTAATTTTAATAGATCATATCTCTTCCACTTAATACAGACTTATCCACATTCACATTAAATTACATAATAAAATCTAAATTAAAATATATTTTTATAATTGAAATTAATTTTTTACTTTTATATATATAATCTTAAAATATATTTTGAATTGCATACTTTTAAAATTATTTTTTTAATTTTAAATTATACCATTCAAAAAGTTTTATACAATTTCTTTTTAATCTTTGAATTATGTAATCTAAAAAGAAATTATAGATTTTATATAAATTTATTTTTCTTTGTATATAGATATCAATTAGTCGTGATCTCAGTTTTTAAAATTGAGATTATTGATTTTGGAAGTATATTGCATCTATCACCATTGGTCAACTATTCTGGATCAATCATTTTGACGAATTTATCAAGGTTGACAACTTGGTTGACTTATCTGATCCGATTACCATTGACCAATTATTTTAGGCTTTGATTGATCACTCTTTGTCCGATTTTTTGGATAGATCACTTGTGGTTGACCATCCTAACTAAATGACATGATCGACCGATTATAAAATGAATGTAAGATTAACATGAATGATAATCACAAATCACCACTACTGTTTACTAAGGTATAGTTGAACTATGATTAGCTTAAAAAAAAAAAAGGTAAAAACTCATAACAATTATTATAAATAAAATTTTAAGGTATGATTTTTATGTACATGCATAACACATGCATTATAATAGCTAGTGTTTTTTCTTAGTCACCTATTGACTTTATAACTAAAATACATTTTGCAAGTATCATCTACGTAGTTTAGACACACGAGTGGTTCCTTAAACACTACAAAATTTCACAAAATTACTGGCGAAATTTCACCAACAAAAATAGATTCGTCAATAAATTTGAATTATTAACCGATTTTGCCTAGAGATTCAGTATCAACAGAAAAATTCATAAGAAAATTCATTGATGATGTATATTTTATTTATCGAAGAATTTTTTATAGGTAAAATTCATCGATAATGCATCTTTCATTAACCGACCAATGTTTCATTTCATAAAATTCGTCGATAAATAAAATATGTATTACTTATGAAATTATTCGTTGATACATTTGTCGATAAAAAGAGCTACAAATTTTTCGATCAAATCTCACGTTTAAAGTTTTTTCGTCTTTCTCAAAGCCTCTTCGCCACCATTACAATCCTCCACCACTACAACCCACCACCACTACAATATGGAGTAGGGGTGGATAAATCGAACTGAACTATACTGCACTGCTAAAAACGGAACTGTAAAACAGTTCAGACAAACTGAACTGTTTTTTGTTTTATCAAATTGAACTGAACTGTACTAAATTACAGTATGAACTGAACTGAACTATTAACTGCATTGTAAACTAAACTAACTGAACTGTAAACTGCACTAACTAAACTAAACTATTAACTGAATTGTAAATTGCACTAATTGAACTATTAACTAAATTGTAAACTACACTAATTTTAACTAAACTACAATATAAACTGAGCTGAACTACTAACTATACTAATTTTAAACTGAATTGTACTAATTTTTAAACTAAATAATATAACAATACATATTGAAATTTATTTTAATATTTATTTTATTTTATTCATAAGTATCTAATAAACTGATTTTTAATTATTTAATATTATTATTTTCTATTTTATTTATATTTCTTTTATTATTAAAAATTATTTTATTTTTTATTTATTTATATATATAACTTAAAAAATATAAATTATATTTTTTATTTTTATTGATAAAAAATATTTTGTGATAAAAAAATCATCTTAAAAAACTAATTATTATTTTTTTTATGTGAACAGTTTTTTTATTAATATTTTATTATTAAATAAAGTGTTTTTGACAAGACGAAACAATTGAACTGAAACTAGAGAAGATATAAGAGTAGATACAGTTTAACTAAACTGTAACTGTTATAAGTTCAGTTTTTAAAAACTGAACCATAAAATAGTATACTGAACTGTTAGTAAAAGTGGTTCAGTTATTTTTAGTATAATATAGTACAGTTAACTACAGTACAGATCAGTTATTTTTGCCCAGCCCTAATATGGAGTCTTGTCATCGTAACTCTCCGCCACTACTGCAACTGGTGTTGACAACATTTCTTCCCTCATTCTTTCTATCTCAGGAGAATCATGAAAAAACCTCACCTTGTAGAGAATGATGTTTTGAACGTTGTTAGCATGAGGTTTCTTCCTACTTCATGTAATAGTTCCCTGTGATTTTGAATCTTGATAATAAACTGACTATTGCGGTGGTTGTTTGAGAGTTGACAATGCTTTATTAGTGGTAGTTTGACAAAATTAAAAAAAAAGAATAAAGAAAGAAAACAAAAGGAGAAAAAAAAAGATGAATCAGATTGCGATATTTATCAATGAAGTTTTTCGTCAATAATTACTTATGAAATAAAAATTCAATCGATAAAATTTACTGATGATAATATTATCGACCAATTTTTTATTAAAATTTTTTATTTATAGAAGGATTTTATTCATTTTGGACAATTTTTATCCATTAATAACATTAATATTTTTTTTGTAATGATTTAAATTTGGAAACGATTAGTTAGAGACCAACAAGTTAACCTAATAACTACTTGGAGGCTGCCAGTTGAAGAGAAAGCTTGTTGGACCCATCCCAAAACATGTATTTTCATTGGTTCCAAGTATAATTATCCAAAACCTCCTTGTCTAATCTTTAACATATATGGAAACCATTTGCGACTAATTCTTTCAAATAATATTTTGCTGTTTCTCTTTGTAGAGTTCTTTTGTGGTCTTAAGCAATGGTGCCGAGTTGGAGGATTTTTGGTGCTCCATTCACTACCTTGGTTTTCTGATATTAACCCTTTTGGTTGTCTGTATAATATTTGCAGATTTTATGTTGCACGCATTGTTAGTGTTAAATTAAAATGTTACATATTGATCAACTAAAATTCATGATAGATATACCTTTTATGATAGTAATTGTGAACACGAATAGATTTATTGCATGTGAAATTTATAATTTGATGTTGTGTGCATGTACTATTTTTGCTTAAATTTACTTCTCGTCAGTAAACTTTCGTGAATTACAAATCTAGCTCTCTAAATTTTCAAAATTATAAATAGTTAATAATATAGTGTTAATATGTTGTCCATTTTTTAACAGAAAATGTTGAGGTCGTCGTCAGTGTTATTACTTATTAACATAGAATATTGATAATACTGTTTAATAATAATAATAGGTTTTAACATTTGTTTATCGCTAAAAATAAGTTATTATTTTTTAGCAATCAAATAATATATCAATGGTGGATAAAAATGACTTCTTTTTTTTTTTGAATGGATAATAAAATATGCTATTAAATTTTATGAGGAATCAAAACTGTAAATTGATAAAAGTATGAATACAAGTTATTACCCAATTGGATGTTTAGTAGATTTGCTATCAAGTTGCATGAAGCCGTGTACAAGTAACAGTATGAATACAAGTTATTACAACATATTTCTAAAAGAAATAAATATCAACACAGTAAGATGAAACTAGTTTTAAAACACCAAACTTTTCAACTTAAACTCACACTTGATTATTCCTCATAATATTCATCTATAACTATATTTCCGACAATTCAAAACTTCATTCATTAAATCTTTGCTTCTGACTGTACTACATTTCAGCTGTAAGAGGCTTGATAATCAAGGGGATAAAATCAATTAGACACAACTATAAAAAAAAATTCTTCATATGTGAAAAAAGAGAGACATGAGCGTCACGGGAAATACATAACATATATAACTACTCCTGCTCATGCTTTTCTCCATTACTTTGGCTTTGTTCTTTGTTTTTGCAATTAGAAAATGCTAGAGATGCATACGTAAGTAAACACTGAATTAATAACATTTATTACCGCAAGATTCTAATTTTATATACCCTGTTTGCGGATTCGTAATTTAAATTTCTCATATCCCATGCTGAGGTTCTAACTCTACATGTAATTTGCAACAGTTTAAAATTCTTAAATTTATAATTCGATTCTCACTGGCAGATGAATATAAATGAAAGATGGATCATAAAGGAAAAAATTCACAAGATTACGAGATTTTAAACAGCTCTCACTGACTAGAGGCTCTAAAATGAACCCCTCATCCATCAAAGTCCAAATCTCTATACAAGAAAAAGGAAAGAGTAACATAGAAGAGATATCATCATTATGGTCTACACCAAGAAATCACCCATAGTGCGATCCATGGTTTTAAGGAACAACATAAAACAGAAATCAAAACACAACTAAAAAAATGCTTTAGAAAAACCATCTGCATTACAGAAACCTAGAGAAAAAAAAAGGAAAGGCCTTCAACATTTATCAAGGTTGTTGAAACTTTCCACTTCCTCTTCTATTTACTTTCAAGAATGCTAATCCGTTTGATGTGTGACATTTGG
>NC_028353.1:3051490-3073137 GCF_000741045.1 Vigna radiata var. radiata
GGTATTTTGGTAATCTTCAATTTCTACCAATTAAACTAATTTTTTAAATCTATCACATCAATCAAATCTTACACTAATATTCACAAACTTTACCCTCAAATCCACTCTCAATTACCCACAAATCCACTCAAAAAAACAACAAAAAAATTACCCTTAAATCCACTCAAATCCATTCAAATCATCTCTCCCAAATCATCTCCCCCAAATCTTCACAAAAGAACATAGCCTAAATGCTCGAAAGATGGAAAAGACTAAAAGTAATATAAAATGTAAATGTTATTCTTCGGCTTAGATTTCATTGACTTCACTCTCAAGCATATGAACTCTTAACTCTTCTCCACTAAAATGTTGATATCAACCCAGAAGGTTACTCAAACCTTGATCCTTTAACAAAATAAGTCTAGGTTTCTTTATTAAGAGTCAATCTCTTGAACATCTAATAAATAAACTCCCTTTATAAACTAGGATTGAGACAACTAACGAGTCAAACTCCAATCCTCGATACAAGCTTTATTTGGTATCATGTTTAAGTTCTAAGTTTCAAAAGATATTTTCCAACACTTAATGAACCAAGTATCAAACTATGGATAGCCAAATCAAAACAAACATTAAGCAAAGAAACAAAAATACTAGAATTTAATGGAAAAAACATATATATAAGAGTTCATTGGTTACATCTATCCCAACAAAATGCATTTAGCTCAAAGAGTCCAAGCTTACAAAATGAGAAATAGAAGAAGATGAAGATACAAAGAGAAAAAATATTTGTTCCCACAAGCTCTCTTGAAGACCTTAAGCTCTCTAAAACGACTGTTTTCATGTCCCAACTGCCAAAAATGGTTAAGTAGCACTCAACGTTATGTTGGCGTCGCTTAATGTCGATGTGAACAATTAGCTTTTGATGGCACCAAAGTGAATGGTGGCGCCTAACACAATGGTTCTTCTAAAACTTCACATTTTGATAACTTCTTGTTCTCATGATTGCAAACTTCTTTGTTTGAAAGAAAAGTTTCTTGTCACTTATTTTTGAAAAAACCTTTTTGATGGCAGTGGTACAGGAACGATTTCAATTAAAGTTCATTTAGGTATCAAATTAATTTTTAATGTTTATATGTTCTTGAAATTACTCAAAATTTATTAAGTGTTGCTCAAATGTTAACAAAAGATTATAAAATTTCTTTTGAAAACAAACTTTATTTGATCAAAGATGATAACAACTTAGAAGTATTTAAAGTGAAAGACAAAATATTTACTGTAGATTTAAAGAGGAAGAAATTAGCTAAAAGTGAAGAAAATATAAAAAAAATCAAAATAATATATATATATATATATATATATATATATATATTTTAAGAGGTCCACGTTTTAATATTCATTAAAAGTTAAATGTTACTACCATAAAATCCAATCATGATAAAGAATATGAAGCTTAAAAAGATACAATTAAGAATGACAAATTGAAAAAAATGTGATCTCATTAAAAAAAAGAGAAAAACAATAATTACAAGCAAAATAGAAAAGAAAATCAAGCACAAGGAGAAAAATCAAATTTGAAGATCTAAAATTCAAATAAACAAATATTAAGCAAGGAAAAATGCTGAAAATATTTACTTAATATCTTTTTATTTAAATTAGTTTTTAAAAAATATTCCAGTTTTAAAATATCTTTTAAGTTTTAAATATTAAAATTTAATTATTACTGTTACATTACATTACCATATATATATATATATATATATGATACATTAATAAAATAAATTACCAAGTTTCTTCCTACGTCATATTTCTTATGTCTCTCTTACATAGCCCCAAAATTCCCAACATTGTGTTCAATTAGCATTAACTTTTGGTAAGACATCTCGTATGAAAATTATTATTTTTCTTGTTTTAATATATTTTCCTTCTAGAGGTCCTTCAAAAGGCAAGCTGTCTAACTATAATTTCTTTTTTGATATATCTATAAATAAAAACAAGGACTTTACAAACTAACGAGAGGTGTAGACTTATAGTATGAGCTTCAACTATTTGTGGAAAAAAAAAAAACATAACTTCTGTTTCAACGGTCTAATTTTAAGGTTAGGTTGAGTTTCAAAGAAATCAACCACAAACTAACTCAAATATGAATCCAATCGAATAAAACAAACAGTTTTTTTTTTTCATATATTTATTGGTTTGGATTTCAACGTGCACTGGTTAGAGATTGAATCTTAGTAATTGTCGGATATTTCTGAAAAATACTTGTTAACATTGAGAAGCGTGGAATAAATAAGGAGAGTTTTGAAACTTAAGGATAATACAATCAAAGCTTCGAATAGCATTTAAAAAGTATCTGAAGTGGAAAAATATTATTTTATACATAAGTTTTTACACAATTTTTGTTTGTATTTCAAACGTTAATTACCTTCAAATTTAACAAAGTGTACATAAATCATGATTTCTTTCCATAGCCAAATAGTCCTTAATTATTTCACAAGTGCCCTTACACTCAAAAGGATAAAGTTTGTCTTGCTAATTTTCAAACCCACCAATTCATAACAATATAATATAAACATGAAAACAAATAAAATTATACATGTCATGAGCATTTTATTTCTTTTATAATAAACAGATAGCACCTTGTTTTCCCACCAGAATTTGCTAACTCAATGCATTTGCAATATTTATTTCCAATAAACATGTCTACGATAAAAAAACACACACACACAAAAAACAAAACGTGATAATGCATGCTTTGATATGTGCATAATGTTTTCTTCTCCTCTCTTCTTGCATTATTTTCTACTTAAAATGAATTAACTCTGCATTTTAAGATTTTAAGAAGGATTTTTTTTTCTAAGTTTTAGAAATGAAATGGGTCGGAAAATGAAAGTAATAGAATATTAAGAATTAGAATCATGTTAAAAAAAAATAAAGATATGTATAGAATAATATTAAGCAAAGTATGTATTAAAAAGTAATAGAGAATGTATTATAAATGGACTTTATCTATTTTTTTCAATATTATTTCTACTTTTTAGAATCTAAAAAAAAAGTTATTGTTTTACAAATATTGTATTATTAGCCCCTCCTATATATTAAATCAGTTCTCTGAATTATATTAAAAAATATTATATGATATAAATCTTTAGAAACGACTGTGGTATAAAAATTTGAAAACAAAAACGACTGATACCCACTCGTGTACTTTTTTCCAATATACGGGGATCTAATAAAAGTGAAAATTCAATATATAAGCAAAGAATAGAAACTTTCTATTTTCATTTTTATTTTTGAAATAAGCAAAGAATAGAATGTTTGTATTTAGGAAATAAGCAAAGAATAGAATCTTTCTTTTATGGAAATAAGAATCTCCTTTTTTTTTTGGAATAAGCAAAGCATACTTGTAAGTGAGATGCTTATGATGAACGTTGTCCGTGTAAGAAAACAGATGATAAATTCATTATTACTCCCTCCAAGACCACCTTAAGCCTTTGGACACAAACTGATCTTCTGCTTTCTTTATCTCTGCCCTTTCGATATCTCAAAGCTAACCATGGCCGAATCGTTTCTGTTCAGCATAGCAGAGTCACTTATAGAAAAGCTTTCTTCTCATGCTTTTCAAGAAGCTTGTCGAGTGGTGGATTTATACGACGATCTTCAAGACCTTACAAAAACTCTCTCTTCAGTTAAGGCTGTGCTATTAGATGCTCAGCAAAAGCAAGATCACAACCATCAACTCCGTGAATGGCTCACTCAACTCAAAACTGTCTTCTCCGATGCCGAAGATGTTTTGGATGAATTTGAGTGTCAAACACTGCGAAACAAAGTGGTCAAAGCTCATGGTAGCACCAAAGACAAGGTAAGTCATTTCTTCTCCACCTCTAATCCACTTCTTTTTCGTTTCAAGATGGCACAACAAATTAAAGATATCAACAACAAACTAGACAAGGTTGCAGCGAATAGGCATAAGTTTAGTCTTCAAATAATTGATGTTGACACACGTGTTGTTCATCGGAGAGATATGACACACTCCCGTGTGAGTGATTCAGATGTGATAGGAAGGAAACACGATAAAGAAAAGATAATAGAACTTTTGATGCAGCAGAATCCTGATGATGATGATACAAGTCTATCTGTTATCCCAATTGTGGGGATTGGAGGCTTGGGAAAGACTACACTTGCAAAGTTTGTGTTCAATGACAACAGGATCCAAGAGTGCTTCCCTTTGAAGATGTGGGTGTGTGTTTCTGATGACTTTGACATTAAGCAACTTATTATCAAAATCATCAATTCTGCCAACGATGAAGATGTTTCTCCTCACCAACAGAATTTGAACATGCTGGATCTGGAGCAACTGCAAAAGCAATTGAAAAGAAAACTTTCCGGTCAAAAGTTCTTACTCGTATTGGACGACGTATGGAACGAAGACCGTGTTAAATGGGTTGAGTTGAGGAATTTAATCCAAGTAGGTGCAGTAGGAAGTAAAGTTGTAGTGACTACACGCAATCATTCGATTGCTTCCATGATGGGTACAGTTCCCTCTCACATTTTAGAAGGTCTTTCGGAAGAGGAGTCACTGTCTCTGTTTGTGAAGTGGGCATTTAAAGAAGGAGAGGAGGAAAAACATCCTCACTTAGTAAATATTGGCAGAGAAATTGTGAAAAAATGCAAAGGGGTTCCACTGGCAGTGAGAACGGTAGGTAGTTTACTATTCTCGAAATTTGAGGNNAGTGAATGGNAATATGTGAGTNNNANTGAAATCTNGAATTTGCCTCAGAAAAAAGATGACATTTTACCTGCCCTTAAACTGAGTTATGATCTCTTGCCATCCTATTTGAGGCAATGTTTTGCATTGTTTTCCCTTTATCCAAAGGATTATGAATTCGGTAGTAATGAAATAGCTGCGATTTGGGGGTCACTTGGACTCATTGCACTACCAAAAACGAATAGGACACTTAAAGATGTGGCCAATCAATATTTGCATGAACTCCTGTCAAGATCCTTTCTCCAAGATTTTGAAAACTTTGGCACTTCTTACAGTTTTAGAATACATGATTTGGTGCATGATCTAGCTCTTTTTGTTGCAAAGGATGAGTGTCTACACGTGCGTTTCAACATTCAAAATATTCCAGAAAATGTTCGACATCTGTCTTTTGCTGAAAGCAGTTTGTTTGACAATTTAGTCATAAAAAAATCAGCAGCTGTGAGAACCGTACTGTTTCCAAATGGTGCAGGAGGTGCCAACGGTGAAACTATACTAAATACGTGTCTGTCAAAGTTCAAATGCTTGCGAGTTTTGGATTTACGTGGTTCGGCATTCGAGACTTTGCCCCGTGGCATTGCTAAGATGAAACATTTGAGATATTTGGACATTAGCCATAATCTCAAGATTAAGAGACTCCCCGATTCTATTTGCAATCTCCAAAGTTTGCTAGTGTTGATAATTTTCAGATGCATGGAGCTGGAAGTATTGCCCAAAGGATTAAGAAAATTAATCAGTATCCGTCATTTGATGTTTAGTACAAAGCAAACTGTTTTGCCTGTAAATGAGATCGCCAAATTGGTGTCACTGGAATACTTGGTTATTGAATCATGCCATAATGTGGAGTCCATCTTTGGAGGGGTGAAATTCCCTTCTCTTAAAACATTATACGTTTGGAACTGTCGGAGTCTAAAGTCATTGTCGCTGTACGGTCAATGTTTTCCTGAATTAGAAACATTGGTTGTTGGGGACTGCGGTAATTTGGACTTGGAACTGTGGAAGGGCGATCATGAAGAAGAAAGCCCCAAGCTGAAGTTAAAAATGATTGAATTTTCAAATTTTTCACAGCTGGTGGGCTTGCCTAAATGGATTCAGGAAACTGCCAACTCCTTAGGGTGTTTGGCTGTTTCAAATTGTGAGAATATTGAAACACTTCCAGATTGGTTACCAACTCTGACTAATCTGAAAACACTTCATCTAATAGGTTGCCCAAATTTGGTATCTCTCTCAGATAACATTCATCACCTCACTGCACTTGAAACTTTGAAGATTGAAGATTGTGCTAACTTATATAAAAAATATGAACCCAATGTTGGAGAGTTTTGGCCCAAAATATCACACATCAAAGACTTTGTGATTTATAATTAGAGGAAAAGCTCCTTATTTTCTCTATTTATTATTTTCTGGATGTAATTTTTATAATGTTGATTTTTTTTTTGTGGTTTTCCACTTTTTTTCTCGTGAAAATTAGTTAAGGCATTTGAATTTAGAGAGACCTCCATGTTGTGCAATAGTGCTATATTTGATCTTTTTAACTGCTTTGCTTTGTCGATTATTAATATTGATATACACAACAACTTCAGTATTTCATTTATACATTTCAGTTAGTTAGATATTGTCTTTCACTTGTGAAACGTAAAAGTATAAGACATATATAGATGTCTGAATATTATACTACTTTTACACTATACCTTGTGGCTTTTTTATGTTACAGTTTGCATTACTACAACTTTTAATATAATTTTTATAAAAGCTTTCTCATTCAGGTATTTTACATTTTATTTCCATTAGTTAATGTAATTTCAAATAAATATAACATTTTTAATAATTTTAAATTGATTTTAATCTTATTTTTAGACATTCTCAAACTGAAAGTGCAATTTTTCTCCCTTATTTTCGATCTCTAGTGACCTAGCATAGCATGATCAGGTATGACAAAAACCAAAATCCATTAATATATTAATTACAGAAACACTTGAATATAATATTAAAAGTGTTTGTACCGTGAAAAAAATTAATATATAAATTTAAATTTTTTCAAATAATTACGATTTTTCACTGTTTAAGTTATTTAAGTAATTTTTAATAAAATTTTATAATTGAATTAATCAAAATAAATAATTCGTATACAAATAAAATAACGATTAATAATATTATATATTTTGAGAATAATTAATAAAATATTATATTTTAGTACATGAAAACAAATAAATTTTACAAATTTAATATGAATATTTAAACTGAACCTTGAAAAAAGTTCAATCATAAAAAAAATTGACTTTGAGAGTTATTTATTCGTTGTCATATAAACCATACATAAATAGTAAATATATAGGGAGCTGTCTTTTTTTAAACTTAAAAGAAAACTCTGAATCAAGGAAATCAAATTTGTATTTATGATACATATATTTTTTTTTATGATATTTCTACTTATAATGATAGTAAAAATAATCTTTTTGTTTTCAAATTATTCACTTGTAACCTTATTAGTGACAAAGATTATTTGTTTAATCAATGTTTTTTAAAACATTATAAATACACTTACTTAATTTAAGTAGATAAATAAAAATCACTACTTAATATCTTTCAAAAGTTTTAATGTCAATTATTTANCTTCAATCTTNTGGTCAAAGTATTCATGAACTTAAATAACTNTTTGTCCACNAAATATTAAAGATAAAACAAAACAATTCANCTTTNTTTTCTTATTAAATAATAAGACAAAGTATTCTTCTATAATCAAAAGTACCAGGGCACATATATTATGAAAAAAAAATTAAAACAAATTCAACGAACCAAAGAAAATAAATATGATTTATGATTTTCAACTAAACGACGTTGTGGAATGTAAATATTGTTTTGACATTTTATTTAAATTCACATCTCCAAAAAAGAAACAATGCCCACCATTGCGACTTAAAAAAAAAACAAACACAAACACAAAATATAATATCTCTACTCATTCACAAAAAAATTAATTTTCAAGTCTCTGGATTTGATATCATCTTTGAAGACAACATTGTTCCCTTGCAAAATATTCTCAAAACATAAAAATTAGTATAAAAGTAAAAGAAAAAATAAAGCAAATACAAATAAAATAAAAAATAAAGTTGTAGAAGAATAATAAACATATGTTTAGGATTTTGCACCGTTAAAAATGTCCAGATGTTTTGCATAACTTGGTCTTTAGTTGTTTTTCAAGACCAGTACAAAAGATGTCCACAAAATTATGGAAAACATTTTCAGAAAAAAAAAATTCATGATCTAATAAGATGGAAGAATAAGATATAATATTGAAATACGAACAAAAATTATGCAAATAAAAAAAAATATAAAGAAAATAATTTCTGAAAATAGATGGAAGATTAAGATATAACATATTAGAAAACTATAAAAGAAGACAACATTAGAGTTTCTTTTTTTTTATACCCGGAAGTCTAGGGGGATTAACTGAATCTTCTTTTGTGGACTATATTGAATTTCTCTCCATTATGGGTTCGAATCAAATTGGATTGAAAAAAAAAAATTCAAATTTTGATATAGATCAATTTTAAATCTGGTTCACTTGCTAGTTTTATCAAGTATTTTTTGTTGGATTAATCATTTTACAAAATATTAAAATAGAGACTCGCATAAAATTATTTTTGTATGAAATAATTAGTAAACAATTTGAAAAAACTACAAATCTATACTTAGTAACTCAATTTTTATATAAAAACAAATTTGAATTGTTATAGAGCCATTAAAAATTTTGTTAAGGAGATTTTGTGAATGTTTGTGTGAATGAAATCTTATCTTTGATTGATCATAAATTTAATTTAAGACTTATTTTTGCTTTATTTAGACTTGAATTAGAAAAATTTTGTTATTTTTTTAAATTGAAAAAAAAAACTTCTAATTAAGTGAGTAGGTTTGACCCACCAATCTATGATAGACTAGGTTTTTTCTATTTACTAATAAATGAGTTGGATTAAGTTAACTCATTAAATGACAAACTCATGACAACCATAAATATGGATTCTCCATTTATTATAATACTTACATGTATTTGACATATCATTGTAACCTCATTTAGTATAAAAAAAACCTCCATAATTCAATTCCAATCTAAATATAGTAAGAGTAATTCAAGACAAAAAAAAAATAGTTTCCAATGAAACCTACACACATACTTTGTAATGAGTAATTATAATGATTTTAAAAGAAAAAATTTAAATAAGTACATTTGGTTAAATCAAATACTTAAATATTATAAAAATATTTAAAATGGTCAAAGTGATAAATATCGTTTTCTCCCAAGGGACTTGTGCAACACATGACAACTCTTCCTTTTATAACTCAATTAGACATCAAAGTGCACAAAACAACACAAAAAACTCTTTTTGGTATTTTATCAAACAGTTGGTGTGCAAGGAATTTAACATAGTATATTTACAATTTGTCAAGACTAGAGTTCATCCACTTCATTCTCATGCATTTATAAACAACTCAATTCCATCAATTAGTTGTTCAATTTCAATTCTAAGTTCAAGTCATATTTTCCAATACATCAAGAACCATAATTCATGCATGTGTGATCAATTCAAAGCCAGCATTAAGCATAGAAATCAAATACTAACATCGAAATGAAAAAGCATATACATTAACATCACAAAATACACAAGATTCAATTTATTACATCTAATCTCAACAAATAGGAAAAACTCTCCATGGTGGAGAACTTAGGGTTCACAAAATTGAAGAGATAGGGAAGAAATTGGAACCAAAGAGAAGATGCAAAGTCTTTTCCAAGGTTCTTGGCAGCTACTCCATGCTCCATTTGCGCCTTCCCTTCGCATCTCCATCTCCAATTTGTGACCTATCTTCTTCCTCAACCCAAAAGGGGCAAAATCACCATTGATGAAGCTTGAAGACCCAAGGAGGAGTGGGAGAGCTTCCCAACACCACAAATAGCCTTCAAGGACCTCTCCCAATCTCTCTAGGTGAAGAATGAAGTGTAGGAGGAGAAGAATGCCCAAAAAATCTCGAGACCCATGTTTAAATAACTCATTTTGACACATCAGCGAAAGTCGCGCCCAACCCCCTTCTGGGATGCCCAGGCGCCACATTTATATGGAAACACAACAGAAAAAGGCGTCCAACCCCCTTTAGGGGCGCCCAGGCCCCTTCTGTGGCGCCCTAACCCCCTTTGGGGTGCCCAATCCCCTTCTGTGGCGCCCCAGCCCCCTGTTAGGGGCCCAGGCCTGACAGTTTTGACAACATTTTAAAATTCAGGATCTTGTGCAATTCCAAAGGCGTCCAACATGGGTATTTTCTTCAAATTGGTCTTTTATTGTCCCAAAACATGTTCCCTTGAGTTCTTGCTTGTTTTTCTCCACTAGAATTACTTCCTATTCATTTATTTCACACACTCAAACAAAGATATTAGAGGTAAAAACAAGCATATACTAAATAAAACATAAGAAAACTAGAAAACACACTAAACGTGAGGATAAAACAAGGTAAAAACTATGAAGGAGTTTATTTGTTCACAAAATATACACACACAAACACGTTAAATCAACTGTTATCACCCTACAAAAGTTGATTTTGAAGAAATTGTTTCACCTATATAAGTTCACAAGTAAGAGATACCATCGTTCTATGTTCAGCTTCAACAATTGATCAAATAACTACAGTTTGCTTCTTACTTTTGTAGGAGATAATATACTTTTAAGAAAAATACAATATCCTATAATAGAGTGTCTATCGGTATGAGAACATGTTAAATCAGCATCACAATACCCAATTACTTAAACATTGAACATTTCCTTTATTTCATATAATAATCTTGTCCTAAAGCATTTTTAAGATACCTTAAAACCAGAATGATAGCATTTCAATGGATAATATATGGAATATGCAAAAATTGACTAACAACTCCAACTACAAAATATAGATAAGGTATTATAATAGTAAGATAAATTAGTTTTCCAACTAGTCTTCTGTATCTTTCTCGATCACAGAATGATTCATTGTCATTAATTTTTTACAAACTAATTTTGTGGGGTTGAGTTAACTATAAATAATGTAATTAAGATACATAGTAAGATGCGATATTTATACTACCATTCATGAACTTTTACTTGGATGGGTTTGAACCCATTAGCTCATATACCTGTTAACTTCTAAATTATCATGATTAGCTATGGACTATAGTAGGTAGGTGGCCTATGTGATGTTTTATTGGCCGAGTAGGGATGGGCCGAGTACATGTAGACTTAGTAGTCTGACATGTATTTGACCATGGGTGGGTCTTACTTATACTAGTACGATCAAGGGGTACTAGGTCATATACAATATACTATCTCTTTAAACTTTACATGCTACATGTTAAAGGTTTGTGAAAAGATTCAAGGTATCGTGTATTAGGGATTGGTCATTGGTACTCGACGTACTGATCATGATACTAGTAGTCGATTGTCATGTTATTTGCAAAAGAAAGTTGTGCTATGAAAAAATGTATTTATTTGGTTATGTAGCTTAGGTATAATAGTCCTCCAGCCTAAAGAAGCATAAGACGAAGAGATTGTAATGATGAAGTGTCAGAAATGACGTGATGGGGAGATGAATAAGTATGAAGATGTACTATTTATATTACTGTTCATGGACTCTTACCTAAGTGAGTCGGGATCCATGCCAAAATACCTATTAGCTTTTGAATTATTGTGATTAGCCATGGACTATTGTTGTTAGATGATCTATGTGATGTTGTTATGGCTGAATAGGAAATTGATCAAGTACATGTCGACTTAGTAGTTCGACATGTATTCGGTCAAGGATGGATCTCATAGTGATATGACCGAGAGGTACTAGGAGTTCAATAAGTAATAATACTTTAATATACAAAAACTTTTTAATTTGACTCTACTTTTCATTATTCATCACTCTCTCTTTCCTTTACAAATATAATTATAATGTGTTGTCAAATAAATATATAATTGTGTCAAAGTATTATTAACAAGAACTGACGTGAAAATAACTGCCCAAAGTAATTAGTCAAGCCATAATTATGTGTTACGCAGTACAATGATATTGTTAATGAAAATACTACTCATACTTGTCACAGGTTAATTAATTAATGTAGGACCGAAAGAAATAATTAATGTCCGTAGGTAATGTGTTTCCTTAGTTCAACACATGCTACATATGTGCATTGGTGAGTTATGCAATTATGCTATGCATACTCACCACACATAAATGTCATGGTCACAATCACATCATAACAACCATCGCACGTTCTTCATTTCTTTCTCAAAATTTTAACTCGGTTATAACATGAATCAACATAAAAATCTTTATTTCTTACATTGTTTTAGTAATTTACGTCAGGTAGAGCTTCAACATATAAGTCTTCCTGAGGAGGATTCGCTGTCTCTCTTTGTCAAGTAAGCATTTAAAGGAGAGGAGGAAAAGCATCACTTAGTAAATATTGGGAGACAAATTGTTAAATGCAGTGAGAACATTTGGGAGTCTATTATTCTCAAAAATTGAGGTCAGTGAATTGGAACATGAGTGACAATGAAATTTGGAATTTGGAATGTTATTGCTTCACAATACAGATTGCAATCTTAACTAAGTTGTGTCAATAATTTGCAGTATTCTTAATACGTTAAAAAAGAAGAAATACAATAAGAGAATCTAAAAGGAAAATGATATTTTGACACCATTTTTTGATACCATTTTAACACTGCATACGTGTCAAAACGTGGTTAGACGATTTCAAATTAAAAAAAATTGAAAAAGGGTATATTTGGAAAAAAAAAACCAAAGTTTTTTTTTTTAATTTGAAATCGTCCAACCACATTTTGACATGTGTACAGTGTCAAAATGGTGTTAAAATATCATTTTCCAATCTAAGTGGAAAACCACATCTATCAAGACAGAAATCATATACATGAAGGTATAGCATTCCACCAAGAGAAAACACAAATTTTCAACCCATCAACACACTTATTTTTCTCTCTAAAACTGGGTGAAAATCTAAAATGTATACTCTTAATATACTTTAAAGCATTGTTCTCTACGTTTCTTAGCCTCCAAGTAACAATTGTTTTGTCAGAAAAAGATTGAACAGTATGTAACAAATTTGAGCTTTTCATTAATCATGATCTCAATGGTATAAATTACCCCCATATCTTCAAAAGCTGACTGAACTTTCAAAAATGTAACAAAACAACTCATGTGCTAAACTTTAGAATTTTTAATAATTCCTCCACAAGTAGACATGTTTCATGCCTAGTATAAGCTCCGTTTGTGTTACATTTGATCCAACCTACATCTGGAAAATTTCACTCTGATTGGATTATTTTCTGTTTTCCTTGACCTACAATAGCAAAAGCTTTAAGAGTTCTGAGTTCAATAGTTATAGATTTCACGTTACTTGTTGCTAAAGAACCAAAAAGGTTTATTGTTGTATATACTATTTTCTTAATATACTAATAATTAGTTTGGTGTCTTCAAACTTGATCTTAAAATTTTGTTGTTCCTAATTTCTGCAGTTATATATAATAACAAATAGACACCATACTACTCTAATTTCCATTTAATTATACAATAGCCATTATACTTGAGGTATTAAACTTCTGACCAGTTTTGTTTTCAAGCCAGCTACAAAATCTAGCTACAAAAGGGCAAGTTAAAAATAATTGGTTGACAATTTCTTAAGCCCTGTAATAATGAGGACAAAAGGAAATAACATTCAGACCATATTGCCTAAAAATATCATCAGTAGGCAATTTATGATGTAACAGTCTCCCTAGAATAAAAGCTTTAAAAGCAGGAATCACTTTGCTCTAGATTATTTTCCCCGAATTAACAAGAGGCTTAGTCATATGAATATGCAATTAAGCTTCCTTGGTGGTTAAGTCACCACTTTAAGTATATTTCTATCTTATAGCATCCTGTAAATTTGTTGTAGGTATCACAATCTGCTGAATTTTCTGCTTAATTGCTTGTGGAATGAATGAAGGAATCTACCATGCTTTATATGAAATAAAATCTAAAACCTTACCTTTAATAAAACTGTGCAAGTTCTAGTCAAAGTTCATTATCTCTGCTATTTGATCAATGTGACATGTGTTGGCCTAGAAGTTGATCTAACTTTCATTACCAATCTTCCGTACTTTTTAAACCTTGAATGTGTTTGATTCTTGCACATTTAGAAGATTAGACAGATTTTACATTAGAACCGTTCTTCATAAAAACTCTAATAGAAAGTATTATTGACTAATCCGAATTATGCTTCATAAATTTCCTAGTAGGGGTGGACAAAAAATCCAGCCAAACTAATCTACTTTTGCTCTAATCCAATCCGTTTAAAATCCTTTTTATTAAAGATCTAATCCATTTAAGATCTATTTTATTAAATTTGGACTTTAATTTGATCTATTTTTTTATATATTTTTTGGATTGGATATCCATTATTTTAATATCCATTTTGAAATATGAAAAATTTGGATTTTCCATTTAAACTTTTGAGTTGGAACAGACTGCAAGTAGAGATGGGCCGAAGATATCTTTTATATCTTCGCTTGTTTGGAGCTATTTAGATTGAGGAGGAGACTATTAAAGTTGAAAGTCGAGATGGGTCAATCCAGGATGAAGGTCAATATGGATCAATGACAGACCAATACGGATTAAAGGTTAAGATAGGTTAAGTTTGGTAGAAGGCTGAGAAGAGTCAATTAGACTAAAGGTAGAGAAGGATCAGATCATGCCAAAAGTCGTGACAGGTCAAAAATTGAGACAAGCAATCCTAGTCGAAGGTATAGACGAATCAATCCATTATAGAAATTTTCACTTTTTATACCAATTAATTTATTAATTGATTATTAAAATGTTCTAGCTTACAAAATTAGGAAAATTAAGAATATTAATAAGTTAAAAGTATTTTAATAAACTGAAATTAATTTAACTTTAAAAAGAAGGCTCTTTAACCCATCTTATAGATAATATTTTGTCAAAGTCAATTAAGATAAAAACATATGCACTTATTTACAATATTAATAAATACAAGATTAACTCCAAAATACTAATAAACTTCAAGATTAATTCATTAACTCAATCTTAAGAAGATTAAGTGGTTAGAGACATCAAATCATCTTGAAATTTGGATCTTCAATCTCAAGAATTAATAGGACATTCATAGCAACTTGTATAGTCCAATATTCTTCAAAAATATTTCCTTACAATCCATATGTTTTATCCACGTACAAAGAAATTTAAAAGATGAAAAATGATCAATCGATAGCTTTTGAGAAGGATAGAATGATAACTACAGCAAGATCTAATAAGGGTACACCATGTGATTCATTGCAGATAATAAGTTGTTTGTAAAGAATGAAAGCCTTCTTTTAATAAATAACAATATTGTTTAATCACATACTTCTATTCTTATAATTAAAGAATTCAAAGTAACATACCATATGTTAATGAACCCATATTTTGATTTAAGATGAAAATAAAATGTGATAGGATACCTGATTTGTAATTAAGAGTACCTGAAAGAGTGACGCATAATACATTAATGAATATATAATCTTCCAAATACTGTTTTTATTTTTTTCTCATGATGAAGAGAGTACATATTATCCTTACCAAGATCATGACAATATTTTGGAGTGTCAAAACAAATATACCAGAGTTTTGGGATGCCAAATGTACAACATACAATAAACTTAGAAAAAAAATATTATTTACATTAGTTTACATATTTGAAAAAAAAAATTGAGAGCCAAAGCCTGTTCATTATAGACAAAACTCCATCACTTATCATAACTCATTTTATAACTTCTGTCAATTAGATTATAGATTTTAATAACTTAAACTTAGTCATACTACATAATATTATGTCTTTAGTTATAAACCTAACTTAGTTTATAATTTCAACTAAAATAACCCAAACATATTTAAATGATGCATATGTAACCTAAGAATACTAACCATTTTCTCTCATTATTAAAAATTTGTTATTTTACATCTTAAACATAACCAAATAATCCCGTGTTCTAACTATATTAATATGTAGAACTAAGATAATTTTTGCTATATCAATCATAACTAAACTCGGACAAATATACTTATGATAAAATATTTAGCATGAAAATAACTTGTACCTGTATCAATTTGTAACATTAAAAAATACGTATAGACTTTACATTTATGATAATAATTATTTTTGTGCTTATTTTCTTTTATATTTTATACCTTTTGTAACTAAGATTGACCGAATATAATTCACAAACGACAAGTTCATTTTCTTCCACTAACACAATCAGCATGAATCTTCGTCAGCCAGCCGCCGCAATAATGCTGATTTCTAATTTTGTTTTTATCTATTTGTTATATTTCATTAAGATTTTCAAACAATCATTTATAATGTAATTAATTGTCTTCAACATAATTAATCTAAACAATACACAGTCTATGATCACTATTGTTTTCTATCGTATCCTACTTTTTAATATTTAAATTAACATACTTTTTACTCAAATTACAAACATTCTTTTATCGTAGTAATTATTTAATCTTTTACGTGTTTTTATTCTCTATTTTAACAAACTTTATCGATTTGTATTTTATGTAATTTTCATATATATATATATATATATATATTATTATTTTTTTCTTATCAAATTACAAATACACTGAACCAACTCAGTTTCCAGTACAAAACACGAGTATCCTGTAAATAACACTCCACGTTAAACGAAATAGCGAAATATGAGTTCGGAAAATTAATATTAAAACAAAGTAGTGCAGAACAAAATAGAGTCTTCGTCGTCGTCTTTGTCACCAAGAAATATCAATCTTCCGCAGCACTCTTCTCAATTCGAGTTTCGAGCGCAAGGAACATAACAGGAAAACGCAATCATTACCTTCCATCGCCACCGAGTCAGAACAAGAACGAGTTAGGGTTGTAATCAGAGCGAGGGAGAAGATGGCTGTGAAGGACGACGTGGAAATATTTAAGGCTCGCATCGACAAGAGGGATTACAGAAGAGTCGTGCTTAGCAACTCACTCCAAGTGCTCCTCATTAGCGATCCCGTTACCGATAAGGTCGACTTCCTCTTCGATCTCTGATTCTTATTCCGATAGGTTCAGATTCTCTTTTTTCCGTATTAATTCACTCGCTCACTTCACGATTTTTTCGTTTCTGTGGTTCGATTTGTTTCATTGCAGTGTGCTGCTTCCATGAACGTTGGCGTTGGTTACTTCAGTGATCCTGCTGGCCTCGAAGGCCTCGCCCATTTCCTCGGTATTCTTTTCCTTTTCCAGCTTTGATTCTACTCTGTCGCGTATAGGTTTCGAATTGTGTAGGATTCTATTCGATGTGTTACGAGTCTGAAGAAGATTCCTTGTTTGAAGTTTGACACTGCAATTGTATTTTATAATGGTTTTAAAACTGGTCCATGAGTATGACTTTGGCCTCAATGTTAAGGCCTTTTTAGTTTCCGCTACTGCAATTTTGGCGACTTCGGCCATATTTGTCTGGGAACGTGAAGAAACTGCGACAATTTATTTGAAACTGGCATAACCAGTATTGTATTACAGGAGAGGGAAATGAGACAGAGGATTTGAATGGGAACTTTTGTGATGGTGCAAAACACGTTAAGCAATCCATATATTTGATAAGAGGATAGGATAGAGTGTAGACATCAAAAAGAGGAGATAATAGTTGGAGCACTTTGGGTTCCTACTTTGAGATATAGAACGTTATGCATTGCTGCTAGGAATAGAGAAAAATAAGATACTAGATTCTAGCATCTGGACTTTATTATTTATACCAAGAATTATATTTTAATGGCTAATGGGTGGGTGCTGACAGTTTACCTGTTTTTTTTTTCTTTTTTTCTTTGTTTGAAATGAAATTTATTTCAAGAATTTTATTTTGGTTATTTGTGTTTTTGGTTGACAGAACACATGCTGTTTTATGCGAGTGAAAAATACCCAGTTGAAGATAGCTACTCCAAGTATATTAGTGAGGTATCGTAATGTCTGCTACTTTAAGTTGTGAAAAGTGCCATGGAATTTAGCTGCCACTCATTATGGAAATATGCAACAATTATTTTTAACCTTTCTTTTCCTGATGTATTTCAGCTCTTCAATTTTATTTATCCATCATTCCATGAAATGAAAAAGTCAAAGAAAATATTTAATGGTTGTTTCATATATCCTAATTCCTAATCTTATTGGCACTTATGGATAAGAATGTCAGTCATTGTTGAAATTTTTGTCAAAAGTATTAAATTAGGAGAAATAATATATTTCTTATTAGTTGTCTCCTTACATACATTGGATATATATAAAGGAGCTTATTGAATATTTTAGGAAATAAAATGTTAGAAGTCCTACATCGACTAGAGATAAGGCCAATTTATAATATATAAGTGAGTGCAAACTCATCTTACAAGCCGGTTTTGTGGGGTTAAGTTAGGCTTAAAGTCCACTTCTTAACATGGTATTAGAGCTATGTTTAAAGCTTATCCTAGTGATATTTGTTGTTTGTTGGACATGTTGTTCCACATGCTATCGGGTTGTTATTGGACTACTCGTTAATGTCTAGTTTCACGCTTGAGATGATGTCTATACCTCGGCGTGAAGGGGGTGTGTTAGAAGTCCCACATTGACTAGAGATAAGGCCAATTTATAATATATAAGTGGGTGCAAACCTCACCTTACAAACCGGTTTTGTAGGGTTGAGTTAGGCTTAAAGTCCACCTGTTAACAAATATGGGCCAAACGGGACTATTTTAATACTTACCTCCTCCTCATTGATATCTTCAGGGATCCTTACCTCCGGATTAGACAATTTTTCTTGCTCGAGAGTCGAAGTGGGTCGTTTTCTTCTTTCATATTTTTTGCCAAAAAATTTGTCTTCTTCCTCACTGTGGACTATGGTAGCTTCATTGCTCAGATCTTAGGCATCCAACAAAGACAAACATGGTAATGACAAGAAGGAGAGTTCATCCACTTGAAGTGCTTTCTCCCCCTGAAGTGGTGGATTGGCATAAAAGGAATGTTTTTCATGAAAGGTGACATCCATGGTGATAAAGGCGTGACGATTCTGAGGATGATAACATTTGTACCCTTTTTTATTAGAAGGATACCCAATAAAGACACATTTAAGAACTCTGGGATCTAATTTACCACGGTTAAGATGATGAGAGTGAACAAAAACAACACATCCAAAGACTTGACTAGGTAGACTCATTATTAGGGAAGAAGAAGGAACAAAGGAAGATAGAGACTCTATAGGACTAATGCCATTTAAGATACGAATGGGTAACTTGTTGATGAGATATGTGGCAATTAACACAGCTTCTCCCCAGTAATTTTTTGGAATAGACATTTGAAAAACAAGAGCTCTAGTTACTTGAAAAAGATGCGATTCTTTCTTTCTGCAACCCCATTTTGTTGAGGAGTGTTTACACAGGTTAGTTCATGAACAATATCATTATGAGACAAAAAATTGAGAAATTGGTGATTCACATATTCAATACCATTATTTGATTTCCTTTGTTGTTTCCATTGGATAATAAGAGTTTTTGAACTATTATGTTTTGAACAAATTATGCACGTTAAATGTTGAGGTTTTTGAAAATACGTTTATGTGCTGTATTAAAGTTTCTGTGCTATATTATGCACGTTAAATCTCTAGAATTGTGGGATTTTTATAATAGTAATAATAGCAAGATACAGAAAATATAACAAATTAAATACATGAGAATAATATCGAAAATTTCCTAAAATATATTTTAACACTCCTCCTCAAGTTGGTGAATAAGTGTTTTCCGTTTCCTTTCAAAATTATTTCCGCTCAGCCCCTTGGTGAATATGTCTGCAAGTTGCCCTTGAGTGGACACTTATAGCTTGCAAATCAAACCATTGTCAAGCTTTTCGTTGATAAAATGTCTATCCACCTCATTATGTTTGATTCTATCATGCTGTATTGGATTGTGTGCTATACTAATTGCAGATTTATTATACAATATAACCTCATAGGTTTATCCCACTTTATCCTTAAGTCTTCCAATATGATCTTCAGCCATAAAAGTTCACATATTCTTTGGGCCATTGCTTAAAATTATGCTACAGCACTACATCTAGCTACCACACTTGGTTTTTTTCTCTTCCAAGTTACTAGATTTCCACCAAGAAAGGTACAATATCCAATAGTTGACCTCCTATCCACAATTGAACCTGCATAATCAACATCTGTATATGCCTCAAGACTAGCATTCTTATTTCTTTTGAACAAAATTCCTCTTCCTAGAGTCCCTTTTAAATACTAGAACCTTCTAAGTGTAGCTTGTAAATGTGCTTCCTTTGATTGGTGCATAAATTGGCTAACTAAGCTCACAGCAAAGGCAATATCAGACCTAGTGTGAGATAGGTAAACGAGTCTTCCCACAAGTCTTTGGTATATTTAATTATCCACAGAAACATCTTCCTCTGCACCTCCCAACTTTATATTTGGATCAACAGGTGTACTTGCTGGTTTGGCAGTTTTACCTGTTTCTTGTAGCAAATTAGTGATATATTTTTGTTGGGATATGAAGATTCCTTTCTTGGAATGAGCTACTTCAATATCCAAAAAATATTTTAGCTTCCCTAGAGTCTTAATTTTGAATTCCTTGGCAAGGCTTTGGTTCAACCTTTATTGTTCCTTTTTATCATTCCTAGTAATAATTATATCATCCACATAGACCAATAGTACTGTTACCCCCTGAATCACAATGTTTGGTGCCCTTGGCTTTGTTTCTATTCAAAACTTGTCATAACTTTGGTGAATCTTCCAAACCATGCTTTATGTTACTGTTTCAACCTGTATAGTGCTTTTTTTAGTTTGCAAACTGTGTTGGCCTCAACCTGTCCAGTATATCCTGGTGGTATCTCCATGTATATTTCTTCTTCTAGATCCCTATGTAGGAATGCATTGTTTAAATCAAATTGTTGTAGTTCCTAATCATAGTTTGTTGCTGTTAAATATAGTGAAAATTATATATTGGAATTAATCCCTTGTGTTAAATACACACATAGGGTTCTCTATTTATAATAGAAGAATAATGGGCTAAGCCCAAATACAAATGAATATGTAAGAATAAAATAAAATAAAATAAGGACAATGTTTCCCTAATAAACATATAGGGACTATATTTCCCTAATTAACATAAACACAATATAAACTAAATATAATATCTCTAACACTCTCGTTCAAGCTGGAGCATACAGATTGTATGGACCAAGCTTGGAATAAATAAACTCAATTTGAAATATATAATCTGTCTTCAAGAGTGTGTGGCAAACAGATGCGCAATCACTTGTCGACGAACAACTAACAACAATTTATGGACAGTAGTGGACAACTGCGAAATTTCAAATAGCACCATGAAACTTCAAGTGGGATGACTTTGACAAAAGAGAACAATGACAAACTCCAGGGACTAGATTGCCATCAATTAAGGATGGGGCTTGCATCAAAACTATAGGGACTGCCATCACTGACTGATGGGGCCTGTAGTGGCTAAAAGCGACAAAACTATAGGGACTGCCATCACTGATTGATGGGGCCTGTATACATGGATTGCCATCACTGACTGATGGGGCCTGTATACAGGGACTGCCATCATGATAGGGCCTGTAGTGGCTAGAAGCGATAAAACTGTAAGGACTGCCATCATTGATTAGTGGAGTCTGAAAGCCTAAAACCTAGCTGGAAACATACTCCCCCTCCCGACGAACGGCGGAGATGACGGCGTGCCGATGACAGATCGTGAAAGTGGAAGATCATAATGAGCTCTTATTCATCAAAGCACCCAAAAAACAAATCTGACAGATTTGACAAAGGGTTGGTGAAATTGT
>NC_028353.1:3073627-3116017 GCF_000741045.1 Vigna radiata var. radiata
GGGCGGAGACGGTTGCCGGAGACGGTGGTTAGAGACGACGGTCGGATGGTGGTGAGCGGCAACGGGCAGTGGCGGACAACAACACCGGACAAATGCGAGACAGAAACCAGAGATTGCCCATTGAAGTATAAAGGCACAGGTTGAAAAAGAAACTTTTAGGGGGGGCCGCCGGTGGCGGGGGCCGCCGGTGTCGGCGGCAACAAAGACAAAGTAGAAAAGGATTAGAAAACTTGCTCTGATACCATGTTAAATATAGTGAAAATTATATATTGGAATTAATCCCTTGTGTTAAATACACATATAGGGTTCTCTATTTATATTAGAAGAAATATGGGCTAAGCCCAAATACAAATGAATATGTAAGAATAAAATAAAATAATATAAGAACAATGTTTNCCTAATAAACATATAGGGACTATATTTCCCTAATTAACATAAACACAATATAAACTAAATATAATATCTCTAACAGTTGCCACTGACAAAATTATTCTAACTATGTTCATTTTGGCAACTGGTGCAAAAGTCTCTAAGTAATCCACTCCATATGTTTGGATGAACCCCTTGGCCACCAACCTCGCCTTATACCTCTCAATAATCAATTGGCCTTGTACTTCACAGTATAAACCCACTTGCACCCAACAACCCTTTTTCCAGGTGGTAGGGTGACTAGCTGTCAAGTATTGTTTTTCTCCAATGCCTCCATCTCCAAGTCCATGGCTTGTTTCCATTTTATGTCAATTAATGCCTCAAATACATAAGAAGGTGCAATTTTGGTGTTTAGGCTTAATCTTTGGCATTATCAAACCTAAATTTTTTATATTACCCCCAAATTGATTTTTAATCTTTGAAGCAAACGGTAGAAAACAAAGCTGACCTCAGATTTGTGTTTAAGAAGGAAAATCTATGTTACCCTTGTACAATCATCTATAAAGGTTATAAACCATTTGGCCTTTGATGTACGAGGAATATTAGAGGGACCCCACACATTCGTATGAACAATTCAAAATGGAGAATTGCTTGCTTTATTGCATATAGGAAAAGGTACAAGCTAGTGTTTGGCAAGCTCACACACCTCCCAATGAAGGTTTTCTAGATTTAAAATTTTAAACAAGGAAGGAAATATTAACTTTATGACCTGAAGTAAAGGATGTCCCAAATGACAATGAAACAATTGGAGTTTTTCTTTGGTGGTCATGGATGATTTAGATATTAGAGAGTGACTCTTGATGGGCAGACTCAAATCTTCCATGTAGTAAAGGCCATTCCATTTTCTAGCATGTCAATCGTCCTTCCCGACTTCTTGTCCTGCAATATACAAGAGTTGCTATGAAATACTACATTACATAAAGAGGTCCTTGGTAAGTTTTTGTATAGCTATCAGACTTATGGATAATTTAGGGACATGAAAAACATTTTGTAGTATTATGTTTGGGGTTATTTGGACGTCTCCTTGTCTTGCTATAGTTATGAGGGTTCCATCACCTATAGAAATTTTCTTGTTGCTGGGACACGATGAATATGTAGAGAAGTGTTTAGGGAATAGTGTCATATGGTTTGTGGCTTTAGAGTCTAGTTTCCGCAATTGGGGTCTCTATCATTAGACTCCTTCTAATTCCTTCACTCTGAATAATTGCCATTACTTCATTGAGTCCAGTGACCTTCCCCTTTTCTAATATTTAGATTTTGACTTGATCATATTCTTGGTTTAGGCCTACCAAGAAATCATACACCCGGTCATGTTCAATGTATTCTCTTAGAATTGCTGAATCCTTAGAACACTTGGCCTTTATGACCCTGTAATGATCTAATTCCATCCATAATGATTTGAGTTGATTCATGTACTCCGTGACAGTTTTAGTGTATTGTTTGACTGCCATTGTTTTTACTTTCACCTTATAAGTTTGGGCAGCATCCTTTGGCTCAGAGTAGGTTTCCTCTATTGCAATCCATATAGCCTTCGCAGAAGTGAGGAATGTGCATGTATTGCTAATTTCTAGAACCATTGCCGTGCTTTTAAACTTGGAGGGTTTAGGATTTAAGACCTGCTTTTTTGGTTCTTGTGGTGAAGCGGTCAGAATGTGGTCTCTTTTGCTCTCAAGTTTGGGAGAAGGGCAAAGGGAATGGAATGGGGGAACATCTGTATAGACTTTTCTGTTTTTCTGCAAACTGTACAAGACTTTAATCGCTCATAGCTGCTATTTTTGAGCTTGCATTATTGTGTTATGTTTTTAGTTTGATGCATCTGGCCTACTACTTTGCTAGTTATGCTGATACATATTTTACTTTTAAGATGGTTAAGAGTTTCAATTTTTTTATATTGTATTAAATATCAACATCAGTTGGGGCTTAGAAAGCTGGAGCAATTCCATTGATTTATTATTTTTTAAAAGTATTCTTAAATTTTTTTCAAACAACGTTTTTTTGGTTTCATTGCTGTGTCTGCCTTTCTGATACAGCATGGAGGAAGCACCAATGCTTTTACATCATCTGAACACACCAACTATTATTTTGAAGTTAACACAGACGGCTTTGAAGAGGCCCTGGACAGGTAGGTCCTGCTCTTTATTGTTTCCTCTTTTAATCCCTTATAAAAGTTCTAAGTATGTTTGTCTTCCAGATTTGCTCAGTTCTTTACTAAACCATTGATGTCTCCTGATGCCACCATGAGGGAAATTAAAGCTGTTGATTCTGGTTAGCCAATCTTATCGTTGCTTGATGTCTTTGTTTTATTTCCTTATTTCTTATTGGCATACTATTCCTCTGCTTTCTCTTTTACAGAAAACAAGAAGAATTTATTATCTGATGCATGGAGAACGAACCAGGTATGTGCTGTTGCCTTTATATCATTTTTAGGGGGGCTTTGTGGTAAAGTTGGTTGTTGAGATTTCAGTGTTGCTTTTACGAGACAGATTTTCCAGTAGTATAGCAGATCTCCTCTATTTTTGTTTATGATGAGATATAGTGTAATACACATTCCTAATTATCAATAGCACTCTATAGTGGTGCAGAGTGGCCTCAGAATGTTACATTGTATCAGTGCCTTTTTGAATAGTGGATGTAGTGGTTGCAATTGCAGCCAAAATAGTGGCCATTGTGGATCTAGAGTAAGGCTTTTTGCAAAACCGATTTTTCCCTCAGAACAACCTCAGTTTTCGTTGGGGGTGTGGGGTAGGTTAGAGGCAAAGTTTCGAATTCCCTATTCTTTAGAATTTAAAACATTCCCTTATAGGATATAGTTTCCGGTTCTGAACTCACCCACCCTTTATTCGTCTCTCTAAACTATGATTGTTTTGAACTTTGAACCCCAAACCTCTGTTCTTTTCTCTGTGCAACACATATACTCACCTTCCATTGATATTTAAGATATATTGCATTTAAAATATTAATGTCTTTCAGATTTTGTTTGTTTTCTTGACTTTTGTTCTATCTTTTGCTTTTAAAAATGTATTACCTGTTATTGTAAATTATGAATCCATTATGAATTTTTTTCCTTAGAAAACTATTTTCCTTATATCATTAGTTAGAAAACTTTTTTCCTTATATTTTTACTTTAAGGATCACTTGTAATATTTAGTCTTGTCCTTTTTCTTCCATTTCTGTGTGTGGTGTGGCTTTTACTTATGGTGCTTTTAGTGTGATGAAAATTGAAAGTCAGTTTGGTAAGTGATGCTTGAGGGGCCAGGGTCTCATGAAAATAGTTTGTTGCTTCTAAATATGTAAGAACTATGATTGCTTCTTATTGAATATAGTAAAACTAGGTATAAGATTATTCTCTCTTGTGCCTAAAACATACATAGGGTAATATATTTATAATGCAGAATTATACAAATATATATGACAACTAAACATAAATATAGTAAATAGAAGATATTGTTAAAAACAATATCAACAATACCTACCAATATCAAATAATATCAAAAGTCTACGTTTCCCTAATTAACATAAAACGTCACTCTCCCTCGAGTTAGTGCATATAAATTGTATGTACCAAGCTTGTTACAAAAATAATCAATTCTCGGTCCCCTTAAAAACTTAGTGAAAATATATGCTAATTGAATATTTAAGTTAACGAACTCAGTCATGATGTCTCCAAATACAATCTTTTCTTGAATGAAATAACAGGCAATCTCAATGTGTTTGGCTCATTTATGAAAGATAGGATTAGAACTGATGTGAAGAGCCACTTGATTGTCACATATAAGTGTCATTTGAGTGACATCTCCAAATTGTAATTCTCTAAGATATTGCTTAAGCAAAACAAGTTCACAAGTGGCTGAGGCCATAGCTTTATATTATGCTTCTGCATGGAGACACAATACTCGGAGATATATCTTCTATCAGAAGATTATCCTGCTCAATGAACATCTGAAAAGCAAACAACTAATGTATGGTTAATTGAATCATATAAAAAAACCTTTTCCAGGATATCCTTTAATGTACTTTAATATGCGGATGACTGCATTCCAATGATCTTCACATGGGGAATTGAGAAATTGGCTCACCATACTGACTGCAAAGGAAATGTTAGGATGAGTAATAATAAGGTAATTTAATTTCCTAACCAATCTTCTATATTACTCAAGATCTGAAATAGGCTTCCCCTAATTTGGTAGGAGTTTGCTATTAGGATCCAAGGATGTGTCAATAGGTTTTGAATTCATCAATGTTGTTTCCTCTAAAATATCCAATGCATACTTCTTTTGACGTATAACAATACTATTGTTAGATTATGCTACCTTAATACCTAAGAAGTACCTGAGTTTGCCAAGATCTTTAATGGTGGCAAAGATGTTGTCTCATCTGGGAGTTGCCATGGTGGTCACAACTTGAAAGAACAATGTCATCCACATATACTATCAAATAGACACATCCAACACTTGAGTGGCGGTAAAAAATTGAATGATCTTCCTCACTTCGAGTCATACCAAATTTTTGAACCACACTACAAAATTTTCCACACAAGGGGAATTAGCCCTAACCCTAATTTTCACTAATTTCAACATGGTATCAGAGCCATAAGTTAGAGCTTATCCTAGCGAAATTTGTTGTTTGTTCAATCTATTGTTCCACCTTCTATCAGACCATCCATTAATGTCTAGTTCCACACTCAAGATGTATATGTCTCGATGTGAGTTAAGTGTGTTGGAAGTCTTACATCGATTATAGATAAAGTCAATTCATAATATATAAGTGGGTGTAAACCTCATCTTACAAGTCAATTTTGTGGTGTTGAATTAGACTAATAGTCCATTTCTTAACCTCTTTCAAATCTTAGCCTAGTATTGACTAGTCTTAGTAACATTATTTACTAACCGAAGAATAGATTCATAATTTATTTGATACTCAAAGAGGTTGGACTGATTCGTTTATTTGGAGTTCATCCATTTTTCTTCCGTTCCCCATTTTATTAATCCTCCTTATATACTTAATGTTTCTCTTCCAATACGTATTTGGATCACTGGGTGCTTTATTGGCATTGCAAATTTTGTTATTAAGCCTCTTATGGAGAAATGGTTGTAATCTCTCTTGGTCCCCCCCTCGCTGAAACATTACTATATATGCAGCTTCAGAAACATCTCAGTGATGAAGGTCATCCATATCATAAATTTAGCACAGGTCAGTGGTATATTTAATTTCTTGTCTTTTAAACTTATACAATTGAACTTTTAACTTTTGCACCATCCTACTTGTGGTTGCATTATTTTGTGAAATAACTGACGGTTATCCGTAGGTTATGTGTCCAAAATCTTTTGAAACATCCATTATGATATTTTTTCTTAATTATTTTTAGCACTAAGAATAATTGGCTTCTTGATAAATGTGATAATGAAGGCTAGGAGCTAGATTTAATATTTATTGAAGTTATCCTTTTGGCTTGTCAGAGACATGTGGAATATTTTTCTGTCAAACCGAAACATGAGGAAGTATTTTCAGACTGATGCTTTGTAATGCTCATTGTGACATGCTTTCTTCATTGTTAACTTCATTGCTTTAGAGAATCTGTCTTTGTAATTCTATCTGCTTAAATGCATTATTGTGTATTAAAATTCAAATAAGTTCTGTCTACCATGGATAAACTCAATGGAGCATTTTGCTACAAACTTCTTTGAAGTACATTGGGAATGTCATGGCTATATTTTGGATATGAAGACACTAGAGTCTTTGGTTTTAGATATTTTTGGATCTCTATCTTTTCTTTTATGACGTGGGTAGGTGCTGACTTCTGAGGCAACTGGAAGATATTTCCTTGGAGTTTATTTTAAAAAATAATAAACTTCCAAATGCCAATTTATGTTTTTTTTAAATAATAATGAATTTCATGTTATGTGCAATATTATCATCTCATTCATTCATTTGATTTTGAACCTAATAGTAATTTGTTCTAACAGAAATATGTTTGTCCAAATGAAGCTGGCATATTTGTAATAGCTATCATTGTTGCAATTTGCTTTTCATCATAATAATTATTACAATGCTCTAATTTTAGGGAACTGGGACACTTTGGAAGTTAAACCTAAAGCAAGAGGATTAGACACAAGGGAGGAGCTTCTCAAGTTTTATGATGAAAACTATTCTGCTAATTTAATGCATCTAGTTGTATACACAAATGGTAACAAATATTTTGTTTACAGTATGTCGGTTGAATTATTTTTTATCTTTTTTGAATTGCTACAATCTAATTATTTGTGCATGGATATTTTCAGAAAGCCTTGATGAAATTCAAAACCTTGTAGAAGAAAAGTTCCAGGATATTAGAAACACCAACAAAAGTTGTTTCCATCCTTGTGGTCAGCCATGCAAATCAGAACATTTGCAGGTGCAGATTTTGTATATCTTAATGGTAAAAACTAACCAATTTCTTTACAATGGATTCTAATCTATTTCTTATTTTGGGTATCTGTTTCAGATTGTTGTCAGGACTGTCCCAATAAAGCAAGGTCATAAATTGAGAATCACATGGCCAGTAACCCCTGAAATTCATCATTACACCGAAGGGCCAAGCAGGTATCTCGGCCATCTCATTGGTCATGAAGGAGAAGGGTCTTTATATTACATCTTAAAAAAATTGGGTGGGTACTCTCCATCTTTTGCACATTTCATTATTAGTTTTGGGGTTATTGTCTACTTCATCTGTTGCAGAGGGACCACTTCCTGCTACAGGGGCTGCTATATCGTAATGGTTTGGTGTAACAGCAGAAGCCAAAATAGCAGGCTGAATAGTGGCTGTTGTGGGCATTATAGTGGTGTCGTGTTGACTCCAAAAAAATCCCTTTGAACATAGACATTAGGGATTTTTTGGAAGGCTACTTTTGGGATTGTAGTTTCAAAATATGAAAACTACAGATGTATTAATGGTGAAAATGATAAAAGGGACTTGGAATGAGTAGTCAACGATGATTCCTATTTAGGAAACTTGTTCTTGACTTTTACTGGTATTTACTTTTGTTTTTTATTTAGGACACCTATGACTTTTTATCTGTATAATACACAAACTATAAAAAAAAATCAAAATAGTGTTTATTCTGCAATGTACTATCTTGGTAGTGTTTTTGGAACTGGTTGCTGTGTGCCACTATTAGAGATTTAAAACATAATCTTGACTGAAAGAGGTGACCTAGTACATTACACGAGGGTCTCGCCCAACAGGGCTGCCTTGTGAAGGTAGATGTCCCAAGCCTCGTCTTTGAAAGCATTTTGTAGTATTTCAAATCAAGCAGCAGGCTTACTGTTGCACCAAGACTTTCCCTTAGGTCTTGCATATATTAATGAAAACATATTAAATACTCATACTTTGAATGTTACTTTTGCTTTACTACTCTCTGATTTCAATTGTGTAAAAACTTGTTTTGAAACAGATTTGTGTATGAGATTGATCGCCACATATTACCTTGATAAGATCAAAGTTGGGTTCTTATAACTCAGAATTCCAAAAAGTTTTGACAAAGAAAATTGAATTTTCTGATAGAATTGATATGTATCTCCATCATTTGCAAGTACATTCTTTTACACGATGAGTTAGACAAGATCCTCTAACTTCCACATTAATTCTCAATAAGCAATATTTCATATCCTAGTAATTAACTTGCACTAATATTAATTTCCACTATATGGATTTTTATTTCCTATATTAAATTAAAAAGATAAAAATTACAAAGAAAACTAAAAATTACATTGACCTCTCATGTAAGAATGTAACTAATCAATAACATTGTCTAACAGAAGATACACTTAAATTGTAACAACAATATTGCTCCAGAAAAAAAAAAAAAACAATTTTGGAAGATTGTTGAGAGGAACTGGTTTGTAGAATTTAGAAGACTAGAGTTTAATTGCAAGAACTCCTTCATTGTGAAGGACAAAAAATTTCATCTGTGAAGAGTGAGTTATAACTTAGGTTCTTTCAGGTCCTTCTAGTATCCTGCCCTCTCGAGACTTGTGTAAGTCTTGCCTAACCCAATAGTTTCTGAAACTCAAACCTATTTATACAAAATAACTTCACCTTATTCTGTTTTAACAGAATGTTGATTTCTATGCCCTTCTTTTCCATCTAGTATATACGTTTTCAATGGGAGGTCTAACAATGGCCTGTATGGAATAATGGAATAGCTTGTAATTTTCCATCTTGTAAGATTCAAAGTTGTACTATATGCGAGTGCAATGCAACTCTGTTTGCAGTGTATATGGATATCTGAGCCTAGTAGTTAAGCTTGTTCACAGAAGAAAACAGTTTTCCCTTACACCTCCTTTCTCACTCAGTCCCTTTCTTTTTATATGGAATTGGTGCTAATTGACGACGCACTTAAACCTTTTGGGTTTCTTTACCTTCGTCATTGATAAGCATATGATTCTCTGGATTTCATTACCTTCAGCATTGATAAGCATATGATTCTCTGGAGTTTGAATCAATGCTTTTCTGATACATGCTTATGCATACCTTCTAGCATCTACATGTTATAAATTTCTCATTTTAATCGCCTAGAAAAAAATTCCATTTGCAGGGTGGGCTACAAGCTTGTCTGCAGGTGAATCAGATTGGAGTTTGGATTTCGCATTCTTTTCAGTTGTAATTGATCTTACTGATTCTGGTCATGGTTAGCTTTCTCTGTCCCTCTCCCCTCCATGTTTTTCTTCTTTGTTGCACATATTTATCCTCTTTTAAAAATTTGTTAACTTGTGCATGTGCTCTTCATTGGAGTTATGCGATTGTTAAATTTACTATTACTACTATACTATTACGGCTACTACTACCACTTTTACTAAATTCAAGGTTTTTTATCTATAGTTTTGTTGATTCTTTGAACTCATTTTTACTCTTTTTATTTATTTATAGAGCACGTAGAAGATATCATTGGGTTGTTGTTCAAATACATCGAGCTTCTACAACACTCTGGTGTTTGCGAATGGATTTTTAAAGAGGTATTGATCTAGTTTAAAAAATGAACAATTTTTAACTTTTAAGGGAATAAAAGCTCATTTTTTTTTAAAATTTAGCTTGAAAGTAACATGTAATGTAAGTAAAAAAAAAAAAGCAAGGACAAATGTGATCTTACAATTGCAATCTTCATTGATGGTTGTGAATTTCGTGTATGCCTCACCTGTGGTTGTAGGTCTATCCACTGGCAAATTGTGGAACTACATTAATATTTTGGTATCGATTTCTTTTCCCTTTTTTGTTCCACAAATGGTCTAAACAATTATGGTTTTTTGTATGTTGGTGAAGCTTTCAGCAATTTGTGAGACCAAGTTCCATTATCAGGACAAAATTCCTCCCAATGATTATGTTGTTGATATTGCATCAAATATGCAGGTACTCCATATTTCTTTTTCTCGATAAATAAATAACTTTGCAGGGGAGCTTCTTGATTGAAATTCAATTATTAATGGATCTTTTATTTTACAGTTTTATCCTGTGAAAGATTGGTTGACAGGATCATCCTTGCCTTTTAAGTTTAGCCCAAATGTTATCCATATGGTACTAGGTCAGCTTTCTCCAGACAACGTTCGGTAGGTGTAACTAAATCAAGGCTATAAATTTATTTATATGAAAGATGTGAAGAACCAACTCTCCAAAACTGTTATTTCACTCAACAAAGAAAAAATTGATTGAGGTGTTTGAGATACTGTGTCAGTAGTGCTGTGACTTAGTTATGATTAAATTTAAACTAGAATACATTCTCATGCAGAATCTTTTGGGTGTCCAAAAATTTTGAAGGGCATACTGATAAGGTGGAGCCATGGTATGGAACTGGGTATTCCCTTGAAAAGATCACTGGCTCTGTTATTCAGGTATGTGTTTATATGAATAATAATGTTGATTTTTGGACTGTCTTGTTCATTTGGATAATTTTCTGTTTTTCACATGGAATTCACTGTCTCTATTTTAAGTGATATGTTGGAATTGTTATGAAAAGATGGAACTTGATAAACCTCATAATGCTTGCATTTGCAGGGGTGGATGGCTTCTGCTCCTAATGAAAACTTGCATCTTCCAGCTCCTAACAATTTCATTCCAACTGACTTGTCACTTAAAGTTGTGCAAGAAAAGGTATAATATATTTTTTAATTATATGTATGTGTGTGGTGGTGGGGGGTGGGGTGTTGCACCATGGTTATCTTCATCATATTATGAATACTTGGAAACAGGTGAAGTTCCCAGTTTTGTTAAGGAGGTCAACTTATTCAGCTTTATGGTACAAGCCAGACACATTGTTTTCTACACCCAAGGCTTACGTTAAGATTGATTTCAATTGCCCATATGCTGGAAGCTCTCCTGAGGCTGAGGTTTTGGTGCATATTTTCACACAATTATTGATGGATTACTTGAATGACTATGGTAAGTTTCTAGGTTTAGATGGACTTTGCTTCGTACTTAATTATTTCTTCATATTGTGTCGACTAAGTTGCTGAATACAAGTGGAAGGAGTTCTTATTTTCTTTTCTTAGCTTATTATGCTCAGGTTGCTGGTCTATATTATAGCATAACTCACACAGATGGTGGTTTCCAGGTACTCTTGTAACGAATTTTAGTTTGCAACATTACAATTTCTGCATTTGAACGTTAAATATGACTCTATAATCACCGTTGATGAGTGCTAGCAAGATGCTTTCTTGCACACTCTTTTCAACACTTAATTAGATGAAACTAATAGTGTACCTACTGGATAGGATTGAGGCCTGGTAAAAGGTAGTGAGACTGATGTAAATTTAACCAATAATGACAAGTATTGAAAATATAGTGTTTCTCACATTTCTTTAATCAATAATATGCATTATTGCATTTTTTTTGTTCAATTGTAACATATAGAAGATCCTAAGTGATTTGAAATTTAATTGTTTAAAATATACCTGAGTTCAGTTCTACACTTTACTACTATAATTGATTAAAATAACAGACATCATGTAAAGGTTGACAATTTGGATCCTGATAATCATGAGTTTGATATTTGAAACCTTAATAAAGGGTTAAATTTTTTATTATACCAGGGAGGGATAACGTAGACGTTTAATTTGGAAGATTTCCTATTCTCATCATGATAAACCCAAAGAGTTTTATTTATCTATTAACTCCTTTTGTATCTTAATTAAACCTTCAAGCTCTTTGGGTGCTTTGTACTATGAAATTTGTGTGGGAGTATAAATGAAAATAGAACAGAACTTATTTTTACCTCTGCCTCATTGATGAAATGTATTACTTCATTTTCTTAATAAAAATGCCATATTTTTTAGGTGACACTCCTTGGTTATAATCACAAGTTAAGGATATTACTCGAAACAATAGTTGAGAAGATTGCAACATTTGAAGTGAAAACTGACAGGTTTTCTGTCATCAAGGTACTTTAGCTTACATTTCTCACATGGGATTTAATTATCTCATTTTTGTCATTTGGAGATTGAATTGCTTTTTTATTTTGTGTACCATTTGGCAAGGCTGATTCATTGATGGATTATTCTTTTCTATACACTGTCTTTTTCCATCAAACATTGGCAATTACTTTCTTCCATATACTCTAGTATTCCATTTTTTAAACCCATTATCAATTTCATGTCTAAGGTGTGCCTCATGCTGGTGCCTCTTATATTCATGGATTGTTTTGTGCTTCTAGCTCCCTATGTTTTGCTTTAGGATAGTTTTATGTCACTATCACTGAAAAAGGATTACAATTTTTTGTCATTATTTATGTTAAGCGGTGTATCTTCTCATTAAATAATCTATAGCATCTCAATTTGTTTTGTGATGAAATAAAATAACTGTTAGAATTATTGGTTAGTGTGTGTGAGTTGTGTGTATGAGCTTAATGGTAGAATAATTACTAAGTCTACTTATGTTAGTGTAGTCAGAAGGACTAAAGTAAGGAGTAGTGTGTTGGGTTATCTATAATCATTGTACCTAGCAGTCTAGGACAGTTCCTTGACCTTTCATCTCCCTATTGTATCATTTCTTTATCAATATAAATAGCAGAACATGAGAAGGGTCCACTAAGCCCTTTGGAAATATATTTCTATGTTTTAATCTCAACAATAACCTATATAGTTGGGAAGCGATGTGTTAGTTTAAAAATTCAACTATTGAAATATATTAATCATGTTTTCAAAGAAAATACTTTTGTGGTTCATAAGAAAAGACTAATTTTTTGTATATTCTAATACAAATACTTGAGATAAATACAAAAGAATAAAAATGAATTAGAGTCATACTCCCCTTTCTTGAGTTCTCGTATTTATAGTGATATTGAAAGTTCAAATTTGATGAAAGGAACAAGAAAAGAATAAGAAAGGTCACACCTAGAAACTAGGTACAACCAAAGCACTCCCCCTCAAGGATTTTGTTAGCACATTTGCAAGTTGATTATTGGATCCCTTAGTACATATTTCTTTGGACAACAACTTCTCTTGAACAAAATGATAGTCATTTTCTATGTTTTTAGTTTTCTCATGAAATATTGGATTCGAAGCAATGTGAAGAGCAACTTGGTTATCGCAATTCATCTTCATTTGCTGAACCTCAAAAATTTAATTCAGAGTTGGATAAACACTTTGCCTGGACTATTAAATGTGTTTTCTTGGGCCATTCTTGTCTTCAGAAAGGGTATTGTTGTTATTCTCTGGAAATCAAGAAGTATGTATCTGTTGATATCACCTTTTTTGAACATACTTCTTTCTTCTTTGTCTATCAAAGATGTTTATTTCATCCAATAGGTCCTTCCTATACCATTGGTTAATTTTGTTTTACCTTGTGCTTATGATGATCCTAATCTTGTTCAATATCCTCTTGAACCATCATCACTTTCTCTTATTACCTACCAATGTAGGACCCAAATGAATAGTCCAATGCTCCAAGGTGAATCCTCTTCAAGTTCTTCTCAATCATGACTTAATACCACAACTACTAATAATGGTGATTCGGCATAGCCCATTGCCCTCCAGAAAGGTACTCGTTGTACCTGTGATCCTCATCCTATTTATAATTTCTTAGCTATCATAGGTTGTCTCCTTCAAATTGTTCTTTCATATCCTGTGTCTTTTATCATTATTCCCAAAAGTGTGAATCAAGTACTTGATCATCCTTGATGGCGACAAGTCATGATTGTAGAGATGTTGGCCCTTAACAATAATGGCACATGGGACTTAGTACCCTTCCACCTGGGAAGATGATTGTTGAATGTCAATGGGTTTATGCCATTAAATTTGGCTCCAATGGTGAAGTTGATTGTCTCAAAGGACAATTAGTTGCTAAAGGATGCACTTAGATCTATGGTCTTGATTATAGTGATACATTTTCTCTAGTGGCCAAAATGACTGTTGTTCATCTTTTATTTGTCGTGGCAGCTATTCATCTTCAGCCACATGATATTAAAAGTGTTTTTCTTCATGGTCTAGAAGAGGAAGTCTACATGGAGCCACCTCCTCGGTTTGTTGCTCAAGGGAGTCTAGGGTTTGTAAGTTGCATTGCTCTATCGATGGTCTCAAGCAATCACCATGTACTTGGTTTGGAAAATTAGCTACATTGTTCACACCTTTGGGCTGAAAAGTAGTGAAACAAATAGTTTAATTTTGTATTGTCATACCTTTTCTAGAAAATGTGTTTACTTAATAGTGTATGAGTTAGGTTCCTAGATAGAGGAACCCAAGAACAAAACACCACTGCAAAACACCCAAACTCACTGAACAAATCTTGTATTATTGATTCTAGGCACCAAGAACCGCAAGAATTCCTCTAAGGGAAAATGTTCCCTTCACACAGGATGGCAATGATCTTTTCAACAATTCTCTAAAACATCCCCTCTTACAAAGATCCCTCCCACTATATAAAGAAAGTCTCACTCAACCTAACAACCCAACTAACAACTAATTATTCATCTGGTTCCTCCTCTCATACACATTATATCCTATCAATATGTTGATGATGCAATAATTATAAGGAATGGTGATGTTAGAATATATCAACTAAACGAACACTTGTGCAAACATTTTCAAGCCAAGGATTTTGGAAGCCTCAAATACTCAAGTATTGAAGTAGCTCAATCAAAAGGTGTTGTAAACAGTCAATGGAAGTATACTCTAAATATTCTAAAAGAGACAATATGATTAACTTTGGACTAGTGGATAGTCCTATGGACCTAGATAAAGAAACTAATAACAAAACAAGGATAATCTTTCTTGGATCTCGAAAGATATCAAAAACTGGTTAGGAAACTCATTTATCTTACTATTATTAAAATTGACTTTTCATTTGTAGTTGGTCTTGTTAGCCAATTCATGTCAGCCCTTTGTATTGGTTGCTGGAATGCTATCATCCATATCCAAAGATACCTCAAATAGGCTCCAAGACAAGGTTTACTATATGAAGATAAATGATACACCCAAATCTATGGATATTATGCATCCCCTACTATAAAATATTGTGTTTTCCTTAGAGGAAATATTATATCTTGGAAAACTAAGAAACAAAGTATAGTGTCCTATTCAACTCTTGAAGTTGAATATAGGGTAATGGAGTCTGGTACATGTAAACTTGTACAGGTGAAACAATTCCTTCAATTTTGAGATTCATCAAATGAAAGTGTGTTGTGATAATCAAGTTGTTCTCCGCATTGCTTTTGATCTTGTGTTCCACAAGAGAAATAAACAAGTAGAAATTAATTGTCATTTATTCTAGAAAAGTTGTTGACCAAAGAAAAACATAATGAGTTTATTGAATCTAATGATCAACTTGCAGATGTATTAATAAAATCCTTAAAGGGGATTCAAATTGAATTTATTTTTTTTCAAGCTGGATATATACAATTTGTATACTTTTGCACGAGGGCAAGTGTTAGAATAGGTATTAAATATAGCAACGGTGAATAGTGACTTGACTAGGGAGGCAAATATTAACCATGATTCTAGATACCATCTTAAAAAGTGAAGCTTAACTCAATTTTACAAAACTGACTTTTAGGGTGCAATTTACGTCCATTTATATATATATATATATATATATATATATATATATATATATATATATATATATATATATATATATTGTAAATTCGTCTTGTTTGTTAATTTACAAGTGGGAACTTTATTTTGTGGGACAAGAACTAGAAAACTGTTCCTAAATCTAGTGTTGAAGCTGAGTACTATGCTATGGTAGTAGCTGCATATGATATTACATGACCCAAGAAACTTTTCCCTTTGTTAAAATTTGGATATATAGATGATACTTGACTAATTTGTGAGGATGAAACTCCCATTCACATTGGATCAAAGACAACTTTCCTAGAGCAAACTAAAAACATAGAAATTGATTGTCGTGTGTGAGAAGGTGCTCTCTGGAAGTCATCACCAGAACTCCAATGACCAACCTGCAAACATACTCACTAAATCCCTAAAGAGCTTTTGATTGACAGCATTTGTAACATGCTTGACTCATATGGCATATATATGCTACAACTTAAGAAGTGTAAAAGATATGATCTAATCCTAATAATTATTAAGGATATTCTCCATTATTGGCCATTGTTAAGTTTCACTATATTATGTTTTAAATGATTATAAATGAAATATTTTCATTTATGAACACAATTCACAACAACAATAATATTTTTGTTTTCAAATTTAAATAAATATATTTTCTAACCATGATATTTTGGAAACTAAGTATAAATTATTTTTAAACTTACACGTTAGCTATTTAACTTCACGATGCTAATATACATATATGTGTATGTGTATGTGTAAAAATATATTTTAGGAAATTTTAGACATTATTTCCATGTATCTAATTTGTTATATTCTCAGTGTCTTGCTCTTATTACTAGAATAATAATCCCACAATTCCAGGAATTTGTTCTGTTAGATATTGTGTTTATGTTAATTAAGGAAACATAGTCTCTAAGGGAAACATGGTCTCTATATGTTTATTAGGGAAACATAGTCCTTATTCTTATTATTTTATTTTTACATATTCATTTGTATTTGGACTTAGCCCACATTCTTATTATTATAAATACATTACCCTATGTGTATGCAAAGACACACAAGGGAGATTTCCCCTCATCTCTTTCACTATTTCATATGGTATCAGAGCAGGTTTTCTGATCCTTTTCTACTTTGTCTTTGTTGTCGCCGGTGGTCGTCGCCATCGGCGCCCCTCCCCCCCTAAAAAGTCTCTTTTTTTTCAACCTGTGCCTTTATACTTCAATGGGCAATCTCTAGTTCCTGTCTCGCATCTGTCTGGTGTTGTTGTCCGCCACTGCCCATTGCCGCTTGCCACCTGCCGACTGTCCACTGCCGCTGGCCACTGTCATCGGTCGTCCGCCGCCGCCGGGCATTGTCATCGTCTCCGGCCACTGTCACCGGCACCGTCTCCGGCCACCGTCTCCAGCCACCGTCTCTGGCCACCGTCACCGACCACTGTCACCTGCCAATATCGCTGGCAATCATCTCCGCCACTTGTGCCACCGATGCACCAACACATAGTCCTACCTCTATTGCTTCGCTATCTTATTCTCTATTCTGAAAGGTCTCCAAGGGCAGTCGGTGGTTAACACTAAGGAATTTCAACACCAAAATTATGGGTTGAAACAATTTCACCAAACCTTTGTCAAATTTGTCAGATTTGTTTTTGGGTGCTTTGATGAATAAGAGCTTATTATCATCTTCCACTTTCACGGTTTGTCATCGGCGCGCCATCATCTCCGTCGTTCACCGTAAGGGGGAGTATGTTTCCACAGCCGTTGCAATGTAGGCTCCACTAGTCAATGGTGGCAGTTCTTGCAGTTTTGTCGTCGCTTTTAGCCACTACAGGCCCCATCAGTCAGTGATGACACTCCCTGTAGTTTTGTCGCTTTTAGCCACTACAGGCCCCATTAGTCAGTGATGGCAGTCCCTGTAGTTTTATCGCTTGTAGCCACTACAGGTCCCATCACCCCGTCAGTCAGTGATGGCACTCCCTGTAGTTTTGTCGCTATCAGCCACTGCAAGCCCCATCCTTACTTGATGGCAATCCAGTCCCTGCAATTTGTCATTGTCCTCCTCTGTCAAAGTCATCCTACTTGAAGTTTCATGGTGCCATTTGAAGTTTCGCAGTTTTCCACTGTCCATAAATTGTTGTAAGTTGTTCGTCGACATGTGATTGCGCATTTGCTTGCTGCACACTCTTGAAGACAGGTTACATATTTCAAATTGAGTTTATGTATTCCAAGCTTGGTCCATAGAATCTGTATGCTCCAGCTTGAGGGGGAGTGTTAGATATTGTGTTTATGTTAATTAGGGAAACATATTCTTTATATGTTTATTAGGGAAACATAGTCCTTATTCTTATTATTTTATTTTTACATATTCATTTGTATTTGGGCTAGCCCACATTCTTATTATTATAAATATATTACCCTATATGTATGCCAAAGACACACAAGGGAGATTTCCCCTCATCTCTTTCACTATTTCATATGTTCCATACAATAGATTGTTCATTTAATAAGCTCTTGTATATATATCCATTGCATGTAAGGAGATAAATAATAAGAAATGTATTCTCTCTCCTAAATTTAAGAGTGTGTGTTTCTTTGTGTTAAATTTCTCTTACAGTAATGCTTTGTTAGTGCTCATGAATCTTATGATTCACGACTTAAAAAATGGGCCTTCCAATTCATAATTTATATCCCATCTTAACTATCATGATAAAGGCCTATAGATTAATAAACAAATTAATCTGAAGTTAAATACTAAATACAGAAAAAAAGAAGTAAATAATATTGAAATTCATACAATTTGTACAAGCATATAATTCCGTGAAATCCAGGGAACATATGCTGCTTTGTATCATAATAAGAAAATATGCTTACAAATGAGTATGAACATGTGTGTTCAGTATTTGATTTATAAATTATCTATGCCCACATTATTACAATAAATTTTCTCTTGAAATATTAATTTCTTTAGTCAAATTTATTTAGCTTTTCATATATCATTTTATCAGGAAATGGTAACCAAGGAATATCAGAATATGAAGTACCAACAACCTTATCAGCAGGCTATGTACTATTGCTCGTTGATCTTACAAGATCATACCTGGCCTTGGATAGAACAACTCGACTTGCTTCCTGCTCTTCAAGTTGAAGATGTTGCTAAATTTGTACCATTAATGCTCTCCAGGACATTTTTAGAGTTCTATATAGCAGGTTCTTAGGCCTTTCTCTCTCTTTATTGATGGCAAGAGTTATTTTTATTTCAACTGGAGTGAAATTTTCTGTACAGGGAACATTGAAAGCCATGAAGCAGAGTCAATGGTCAAGCACGTAGAAAATGTTCTCTTTAATTATTCAACACCTCTGTGCAAACCTTTATTCTCATCTCAACATTTGGTGAATCGGGTTGTTAAACTTAAAAGTGGTATGAATTACTTCTACCCTTCAGAATGTCTTAATCCTGAAAATGAGAATTCTGCACTTCTGCACTATATACAGGTAAGTTCAGTAATAGTCTTTTGTTCATGATTTGTATTAAGATATGTCTGGCTGCCTAGACCAATATGCATCACTCCATCCTAATATGACTTTTGACTGGAAAAGCATATTGTTAACTTATGCCTATTTTTATTTTGGCTGAGTATATTTCAAATGATGCCAACAGACCCGGTAACTTTGATGAACCTGGCTTTTAAAAGCTATACTGTTAGTATATTGCTTTAATTAGTCTCTTTAGTGTAGTCATCAAAATTGACTATCTGAAAATCATCTTGATGGGAACCCTACCTTCTATATCAATTGTTCACGGTAATTACATCGTATTGCACTCAATGTCTCTTTTGAGGATCATATATCCCTGGACAACAAATTTTGGCATATCCAATGTGAAATAATCCTTAATTTTGACTAGTTGAAGTGTTTTAATTTTGTCTAAACTGGGTGGAAATTCTGTTACATGAATTTTCATTATGTAGGCCAAAATGTTCAGTTATTTCTGTGTACATATTTAGACATGTATCATTCTCCTACCTTTGTTGCTTTGCCATTTGATCAGATTTTAGTTTTTTCATTGAAATTTTGAAGCCGTTATTTCTTATTGCCCTCCTATTAAATTTGTAGGTTGGTCGTGATGACTTTAAGCTGAATGTTAAACTTCAGCTTTTTGCTCTTGTTGCAAAGCAACCAACCTTTCATCAGCTACGATCGGTTGAGCAGCTGGGGTACATTACTGTGCTCTTGCAGAGGTATGTTGATGGCATCCTGTATGTATTCAGCTTGAAAAACTTGTTTTTAACTTCAATTTTAAACATGTCTAGGAATGATTGTGGTATACGTGGACTACAGTTTATTATCCAATCCACAGAAAAGGTATTTTCCTACTCGGAACTTGGAAATAGTCTAAATTAATTTTTAATTTATGACATATGCTTAAGCCCATCATTATACTTTCTTCTCAGTCTCCCGGGAACATTGAGCAAAGGGTCGAGGCATTTCTCAAAATGTTTGAGACCAAGATTTATAAGATGACAATTGATGAGTTCAAGGTTTGATAGCTATATTAATATTTTATCTAGTTTGCTGCAAATGATGTTCCTTAATCATGATTGAAATATTCGATAATAATACTTCTACATAGATACGCCTGTCCTACACCTTGTGAGCTCTGAATTAAATGCTCTCTGGAAGCATTGCAAACATAGATGTCTGGAACGATAGAGAATATCTACATGTCCACTTCATGGGAATGTACACAAGTAGTGTCTATGACTAGGGCTTTATGTGCATCATTGATAGCAATCATTACGCAAGGAAAACTATATTTACACATCCATTGTAAAACGACTGGGAATAGCAAAAATTGAGTAAGTAATCATAAATGTGCATAAAAATGCTCCAAAACTTTTCCGTATTACTATTAACTGTAATGTATTTAAAAGTGGACATTGAGCCTAACCTGATCTCACAACACCAATTTGTAAAATGGGATTAGCACCACACTTATATACTATAATTTGGTCATACTTTCAGTCAATATGGAATCTCTAACACCCTCTCCATGCCAAGGATTGAACATCTCAATTGTGAAACTATATATTTGTGGGACTAGGTATAAAAATTCTCTATTTCCTTTTGTAGATTAAGAAGGTTCCAAAGTCTATTCTAGCGATGCAATATAGCAGCTATTGGACTTGTAGTGTTACTTGAAAACCAATATTGAGCATTTACTTCATAGTTCGAGCTTAACAAATCATTATAATCTGTGTTGGTAATTGTGTTCTGCATAACTCATTCATGTGACTTCTGTAATGCATATATGCAGAGTAATGTAAATGCTTTGATAGATGTGAAGCTAGAGAAACACAAAAATTTGAGGGAAGAATCATCATTTTTCTGGCGAGAGATTAACGATGGTACTTTGAGGTTTGATAGGAGAGAGCATGAGGTATATACTTCTTTCTGTTGTATGAATTTACGAATTAAAGTTGGATGAATTGACTTGAAAATTGAAATTAGTGAAGAAACTCCAATATATTGTATGGATTTGGATCAGGTTGAAGCATTAAGGCAGCTCACTCTTCAAGAATTGATAGATTTCTTCAATGAATATGTGAAAGTTGGTGCAGCTCGAAAGAAAACTTTAAGTGTGCGAGTTCATGGGAACAGGCATTCATCTGAGTACAAAGCCGAAGTCTCAGAACCAAACTTTGCTAGAATAGATAATATATTTACATTTAGAAGATCACAGTCTCTTTATGGTTCATTTAAAGGACTTTCTGGGCAGATGAAATTATAGACTGGATCCTCCAGGTTTAAAACTTCCTCACCTTAAAGGAATACTTGATCGAAAGAACACTCTCATAAAGCTTGGATTCAAATTTCATTGGAACCTACAGCCTTCATTATTGCTTTCGATGTGCTGCATACAATGTGCCTCATTTGTTACCTCCCAAAATTATGTACGAAATTTTATTATTCAAATAAAAAACATCCAACTCAAATAAAAAATGAATAAGATTGTGTCTACAGGTTTTCATATTTTTTTATTGATTTTTTTTTTCTTGAAATGTTGTTATGGATTTTTTGGTTGTGATTTGATTTTAATTTCTAGGCTTAATACCTCTTTTGGTCCCTAGTTTGGGAGGGTTTGTTCAATATGGTCCTATCTTTTTTTTTCCATAACAATTGATTCCACCTTTTGATAAAACTGTTCAATTGAGTCCTTTTTGTTCATAGTGGTCCCATATTCAAGTTTAAATTGTTTATTATAGTCTTTATTGTATACGATGATGACATGATTTTTAACATAACATTATGTCAGGACTGTTAAAATAACATTTGGATAGGTGAATGCATGAAATAACTTATTGACGTCGTAACCAACACCGTTAGAAAATTGACGTCGTAACAAAAAAGGAGTCAATTGAATAGTTTTTTTAAAAAGTGGGATCAATTGTTATTAAAAAATAAAGGTAGGACCATATTGAGCAAAACCTTTCAAACTAGGGACCAAAAGTGATATTAAGCCTAATTTCTATAATATTTATTTTCATCGCTTAGTATCTATTTTTTTATTTCTCTAATTCCCTTCTTCAATTAGTTAAGTGGGATATTAAATTTGATTTGTACATTTAAGAACCTGTTCTTTGGGGTTCTCTTCTATAAGAATGACACATTGTTTCGTTTCAATGGTAAAGATTTGTCAAGATCGATTATTGCACATAAGAATCCGTGCTGAGGAATTGGCCTTCGGTGGACGAACTTACAAAGTACTGTGTCGGTAATGGTGTTAACATAATTTAACGTACCTTTCATAGATGTTCTGAGAATCTAAAGTCAACTTAATTTGTAGGGATTTATGGATTAAATTGAACTATGAACAATTAAAGAAAGATTAAAAATAAAAAATAAAAATGTTAAAAAATATCTCTAAACAAATAAATAAGAAATATTAAAAAAATCATTACTATATACCTTTATTACAAAGCAAATATAAATTAATTTGCCTTTAATGTGATAACTTTTCCCACTTCATTTAGGTAGGTTATCAGATGGGTTTTTCGATTGATTTAATATGTTTTAACATCCTTTTCCATAAAGAAAACAGAATCTTGTAAGAGATTTTGTTCGTTAGTAAAGCATGAATCGGGGCAGTCTTGTTTTTTCTTAGGAGATTTATGAGAGAGACTGACTTATCGATAATATGACATAAGTGAAACCTATATAAAGAATTTACACTGCTTTTTATCTTTAATATTAAAATAGTAATTGGTAGATTTATTTCTTATATATTATTTAAGTTTTATAATTTTGACCACAATTGAATTTCCAAGAGGCAAAATATGAAAAAGATGGATGGGACTTGTTTGTTGATGGCACATTAGTCCTTCCTACCTGTGTTTGATGATCCCAGTTACTTAGCATGGGGCCATGCAACACGCTTGTCGTATATCTGGATGGAAACATCTTATGAAGTTTGGAGTTGTCTTTCTGATAGATACCCGGTATTCATAGTTATATCAAGGACAAACTGACAGCTATATAAACTAGGACGGTTAATAGAAAAATAACAAAAGTAGCTAATTCAAAAACTATGTATCACAGGTTTAAACAAGAAAACCTGGAATGTTGGTTGAAGGACGAAGAAGACGAAGGAAGACACATCACAGGATGCATTGCCAGTGGTTATGGTGAAGGACCTTCTATGTTGTTAGAGAGTGAGATTAAGTCTAATTTAACTCTCACAAAACCAGTTTGTAAGGTGAGGATTGCACCTCACTTCCAACATTCTAATCTCAAATATTCAGTGGTAGTGAGGCAATGCATGTGAGTTGAAGGAAAGAGAAGCGAAGGACATTAAGAAATGTGGAGTCTCTTAAGATGAGTCATTCTAGGTAGACACTCAGGAAGTAAGCAAAGGTAAGAGAATCCATAGTCAGTCAAATCCTGAAGAAAAGATCTTGAATGTAGCTCTTTTATATGAATTTAAATAAAAATTTCTAAATTTATGATTCTTTCTCAAACTAATCGCTGAAGTATTCAAAGGAAAGGTCAGAAATGCAAATACTTACAAGCAATAGCTTTACAAATGCTGAACAGTTTGCTAATTCTCTTGTCCCATACAATTTTTCGTTGTTAATAAATGGAAAATTCAGCCACAGCATGGTTTTTTATGCAACATTTCAGTGTTACTGATCGCGCAATCTTAACCGCATCTGCTGCAGCATTCGAACAAGGAGTTTCCCTTTTCTTGTTTCTCCAATGGAAACGCGTTTGATGTGATTGATGAAATACCAGTACTCACCATTTTGTGGCTCACATTTTCTGCACAATTCAGGACATCCTTCTATGGTCAAATCATCAAGGGCAGTGAGGCTATGCATTTCACTAGGGAGACACAACAGTTTATGACAGTTAACAATATGCAGCCTCTTAAGACTACTCATTGTTGTGAGCCACTCAGGAAACATCTCAAGACTGTGACAATTCAAGATTAATAATGTCCGCAAAGTGTCAACTGATCCTTCAATCCATTGAGGCAATGTGTGCAGCTTCGGACAATGCTCAAGATGCAGGAATTTCATCCTCAATCTGTGGATTGAACTTTCGTAGTTCAAATTTAGCATCTCACACCTTGATACAATCAGAACCTCCAGTTTAGGAAGAACATGAAGAGGTAAAAACTGTAGGCTCCCACATGATTGAATGATCAAAACTTCAAGGAAAGCGAGTTGTTTCCTTCTCAACAAAAGCTTCAAATTGCCACAGTATTCAAAACTCAAAGTATGAAGATTTCTCAAGCTTGCAAATTCATTCTCAGGCAGAATTGATTGTTTTGTGGTTATATACAATTTCCGAAGGCTGATTAACATTCCTAATCTTTCAGGCAATGTTTCAAGCTCCATGCATCCTCTGAGAGACAAAATTTGCAAATTATGGAGTTTGCATAGAGAATGAGGAAGTCTTTTTATTTTGCAGTTGTTTAAAAAGAGAGTTCGCAGATGCTCCAATTCAGCAATTGAATTAGGCAGTGTGTAAAAAGGGGAACCACTTAAATCTAAAAACCGTAAGTGTTTGTATCTTGTTATCCAAGTATGCATAAGAGTTTCACTTTCGATGCCGGTTCCAATTAGGGGAAATAAAATAGTTCTCACTCTGCTGGATTTGGGGAACAGAACACGGTGAAGTGAATCATTTTCTACAATTGATAAATGCCTTATTTGCTCAGGTATAAAGCGAGTTAGAGAGTTTACCATTAGAATCTCCTCTTTCGCAACAAACAGAGCAAGATCGTGTACCAAATCATGTACTTTGAAATAGTAATAGTACCCAAAGTCCTCAAAATCCTCAAGAAACGATCTTGCATGTAACTCATCAATATATTGCCTTGCAACATTCTCAAGCTTTCGATTTCCACCTAAAGATTGAAGTAATCCAAGAGACTCCCAAAGAATAAGAATTTCAGCACTACAAAAGCCATAATCTTTAGGATAAAGAGAAAAGAAAGCAAAAATGTGCCTTAAACATGAAGGCATTTGGTCATAGCTCAACTTAAGAGCGGGTAAAATGTCATCTTTGTTTTGTCTTATGTTCCATATTTCATGGTCTCTTACAAATTCCCACCTCTCTAAATCAAAAACTAGGAACAGAGAACTTCCTAATGTTCGCACTGCCAGTGGAACCCCTCTACATTTTTTCACAATTTCTTTTCCAATATCTACTAGATTTGAATTTTTTTTTTCTTCGCCTTCCTTAAATGCCCATTTGCTAAACAGAGCATAACAATTCTCCATGGAAAGACCTTCCAAAACATACGAGGGAACAGTGCCCATCATTGAAGCAATTGAGTTACTTCGTGTTGTCACCAAGATTTTGCTTCAAACTGCACCCGCTTTAATTAAATCTTTCAACTCTGTCCATTTTGCACGATTATCATTCCAAATATCGTCCAAGACTAGCAAATACTTCTGACCAGAAAGCTTCAGTTTAAGAACAGTTTGTAGCTAATCAATATCAAAGTTTTTAATGTTTTCTTGGTGAGAAATAGCTCTAGTTGGATCCGAAGCTGAAACAGAAGCAGAGTTGATGATATTAATCAGTATCTGCCTTATGTCAAAGTCATCAGAGATACACACCCACATCTTCAACTGGAAAAGATCATCCATTCTGTTATCATTGAACACCAACTTTGCAAGTGTGGTCTTCCCCATCCCTCCAATACCCACTATGGGAATAACACAAACACTCTGATCTCCATAAGCATCACCATGAGGGTGAGGTTGCATCAAAAGCTTGATAACTTCTTCCCTATCACTCTCCCTTCCAATCACCCCCGAAGCATCAACATGGGAATAAGTCATTTCTCTCCTTTGCACAAGTCTGTTGTCAACATCAATTCTCTCAAGACCAAACATGTTCCCATCAGCTGCTATCTTATCCAATCTACGCCTAATGTTTTTTACTTGTCGAGCCATCTGAAAACGGAAAACAAGAGAATTGGATGGAGAAAAGAAGTGTCTTACTTTCATCCTTGTGCTGCCTGAAGCTTTGAGAAATTGCTTTCTGACGTTTTGGCAGTCAAGTCCATCCAACACATCTTCAGCATCCAAGCATACAGTCTGAATCTGTCTGATCCATTCACGCAACCCATGCCTCTGCTCCTTCTTTTGCTCTGCATCCAAAAGCACACCTTTCACAATTGACAAAGTATCTTTGATCCCTTTGACATCATCGTACACTTCATAGACACGAGAAGCTTCTTCACAAACAAAAGAAGCAAGCTTCCTTACCAGTGATTCAGCAATATCAAAGACAAAATATTCAGCCATTTTCACGAAAGAGCAGAAACAGAGTTAAGATACAAGTTTGTGGTTTGGGGAATGGTTTGCTCCCTATTCATACATGCTTGTTTTTCAATACGTAAGTCTACACTGTTTTGAAGACAAAAATAAACAAGCAAACTTTGTGGTACACGTGTTATGAGAAATTGTATTTTATTAACTATTTAAAATAATTTTTGTTTTTATCAAAATATATTCTCTGACTGAACCAGCAAATTAGAGAAAATTAAAAAACAAAAAATAAACGAATTCATTGATAAGTTGAAGACCATAGTAAAAAAAAACACTAATAATAAGAGAATAGAAAACAAAATAAAATACTTTAAACATTTAATAAACTTGTTTAATAATAATTTAATTAAAACGTTTAAATATAGATATGTAATTTTAATTAAACTTCTAAAATTATTAATATGCTTACATAATTAATTTAGTGCTTAATTCAATTTCTAAAATTGATATTTGATATTTTAATAACTAAACTTATATTTTTATTATGAATAATGATATTTAGACAACATTTTTTTGATAACATTTGAACATTGTGAGATAATTTTTGACCAATCACAGATTGATTGACACGTAATCAATGTTTAAATGTTATAAAAAAATGTTGTCTAAATATCATTATTCTTTTATTATTCTATAAGAAAGATGGTGTTAATAAAGTTAATTGATGTAGGATATCTAGAGTTTGATTGAACGTATGATATACGTTAAATTTGAAGTCAGAGTAATAAGAGACTTTAATATACCTCATCACTCTGCTTACTCATCAAACCATTTCTCAAGTTGTATATATTATTTGATGGCGATGGATCCATTGATGACATGAAGATTAATTCAAATAACTTCTGTTATTAATTCATAACAACTGTTGTAAATCCAGTTTTATGGGAAAAAAGATTTCATGTGATTTAATATTCTGGAAAAATTATAACATAGAAAATTTGTACTTAAGGAGCAAGTAATTTGTTATTCAAGATTAAAGAATTATTAATTAGTAAGATTATTGTGTGTATGTGTGTTATATAGTACTGAAAATGTGTTAGATTCAACATATACTGAATTTGATAATTTTTAAAGAAATTATTCATGATAAGTACAATACAAGGTATTATTTTGTATTAGCACATAGTATGCATGTAGACATAGAGAGTGAGAGGTGACAATTTGTTTGAATTTTCTTCTTTTGAGTACAAACTTTGAATGTCTATTAAATCATACGCTTCGTTTGATGACTTTTTAAACTTATCTGAATAACTACATTTTGAAAATATTTCTTTATACTTTATGTAACATATATATCTGACAGATCTACAAGACTTTCACATCGAAGTCTTCTAGTTTAAAGTCATCAAAGTCAAAATGCATAAAGAAAACATAATTATTGACTATTTCCATTCATTATGTGATACTTACTATATGTGTTTTAAACAAGAGACACTAAAAAAAAGGAAGCAATATATTAAACGATTAATTACATGATTTGGTTGCCAAAAAGGAAGTTTTCTTTTTATCTTGTTTGTTTGCTCCAAAATAATATATAATCTATTTAAAATTTTTATATGTTTGCTTTTTGTTTAACATATCAAGTGATTATAAGAATGATTAATCACTTGTATGTCAAATTAATGGAGTTCTCTTTTTTTTAAACGTGACACTTATTTTTAAAATTTTTAACTATTAATGTTTTATTGTGTTTTATATTATTCATTCAATTAATTTATTGTATATTTATAAAAATAGTTTTAGTTTTAGGAAAAGAAATTTGAAAAATTATTTTCGTTTTATGATATAAGATATGGATCACACTCTTGATTCAATGTTTTATTTTCTATTTTCTAATATTTAATAACTTACGAAATGAGAAATAGAAAGTATGTTAAATAGTGACTAAAGAGAATGACAATTACATCTTCTATAACTTCAATCAAAAGATTACACATAAATATTATAACATAATATCAATTTAAGAATATAATTAATTCATAAATTGTTATAATTAGTATTTTAATCCTAGCATTTTTTTTTTCAATTTAATTTTCATTTTATTTAAAAGGATTAGTTCCTACTATCTAACTCAAGTTAAAAGGTGATATAATATCAGTTTTTTTATTTTATTTTATTTTTCTTTCTTCTTCCATTTCTTTTATCATTCACCTATTTTCATCAGTTTTTTTTTCTCTCTTTCTTTTTCACTATTCACTTTCCAATACTTTTTTTCTCTTTCTCACTCTCTTATCTATCAATTTTTTTCTTATTTCCTCTCTTTGATCTTTTCTTAAGAATAAACATCAACTTACTCTTCTATAAAAATAATGACTTAAAGATTTCATAGAGAAAATTATTCGAACAGCCTCTAATCTTAAAATAAATAAATAAGAGAAAGAAACTTCTAAAAAAAAGTTAAAATGTTCTAGATTAATGCTTATTTTTAGAGATTAAGTGTTTTAAAATAATAAGATTAGTTCGTAACAAAATTATTTATATTAAAGTTTTTTATTAAAATAATTGAATCTCGTTATTTTTAAACCATTACCTCTTCTGAAATATTAATTTATAAGATTTTACATTCTTCACACCATTCACACTTTATTTAATGAAGTACACAAATTTTAACAAAACACTACACAATAATAGAGAGAAATTTGTGGTGGATTTAACTTTTGTTTCTTTGAAAGAAAACAAGTTTAGTGAACCTTCTAAAGGACATAGTTGGAGGGATAGTGAAATTGATTTTGTAGAGAATGATAAGTTCTATTTTTAATCGCTATAGCAGAGGTAGAAGGGGTTGACAAGGAATTATCAATTAATCGTAGTTCCGATTTCTTCACTAGATAATCGATCTTCTAATCTTTAACTGAATAGGTGATAATTCAATATGCAGGAAAAGATACAAACTAAAGAAAAAATATTCCATAATAAAGATAAGTTACAAAAAAACTTTATAAATATTTTTTTCAATTATAAACTATGGAATCATCCATTTCGGTATATAAAAATAATGAATTTAAAAACATTGTGAAAAATGAAATTTTTTTTTTCATATATATCAAGATGATGGAATAGAAAATGATCCACAAAATTTATCAAAAAAAACAGATTGAAAACAAAAATCGATTTCTTCACAACAAATAAAATTTCCTATGATAATTTGTATAATGATTCGCGTTGTAGGAATGAAGAAAAAAAAAAGAAACAAATTGATCAATGAATTTGTGCATTTGACCTTTCTTAAAACAAGTGTACATTTCTTAAGGACGAGGAGGACTGAGATTGACCACACCACAAACTTAACACAACTCTGTTTCAGCACTTCCTGAAGATCATGGCCGAGTGTTTTGTCTTTGATATTACTGAATCGTTGCTAAGCAAGCTAGCTTCTTATGTTTACGAAGAAGCTTCTCGAGCCTATGGGGTGTATGACGATCTTCGAGGGATCAAAGACACTTTGTCAATAGTTAAAGGTGTGCTGTTAGACGCTGAGGAGAAGAAGGAACAAAATCATGGCGTGCGGGAATGGCTCAGGCAGATTCGAAACGTCTGCTTCGATGCTGAAGATGTGTTAGATGGACTTGATTGCCAAAACCTGAGAAAGCAAGCTCTCAAAGCTTCAGGCAACACTAGGATGAAGGTAGATCACTTCTTTTCTTCATTTAATTCTCTTGTCTTTCGCTTTAGGATGGCTCATCAAATAAAACATGTTAGGCGTAGACTGGATAAGATAGCAGCTGATGGGAACAAGTTTGGTCTTGAGAGAATTGATGTTGACAACAGACTTGTCCAAAGGAGAGAAATGACTTATTCCCATGTTGATGCTTCTGGGGTGATTGGAAGGGAGAGTGATAGGGAAAAAATTATCAAGCTTTTGATGCAACATCACCCTAATGGTGATGGTTATGGAGATCAAAGTATTTGTGTTATTCCCATAGTGGGTATTGGAGGGTTGGGAAAGACCACACTTGCAAAGTTGGTGTTCAATGATAAGAGAATGGATGATCTTTTCCAGTTGAAGATGTGGGTGTGTATCTCTGATGACTTTGACATAAGGCAGATACTTATTAAAATCATCAACTCTGCTTCTGCTTCAGCTCCAACTATTGCTCTTGCTCACCAAGAAAACATTAAAAACTTTGATATTGAGCAGCTACAAAGTCGTCTTAGACACAGGCTTTCTGGTCAGAAATATTTGCTAGTCTTGGATGACGTATGGAATGATAATCGTCCAAAATGGACACAGTTGAAAGATTTAATTAAAGTGGGTGCAGTAGGAAGCAAAATCTTGGTGACAACACGTAGTAACTCAATTGCTTCAATGATGGGCACTGTTCCCTCGTACGCTTTGGAAGGTCTTTCACTGGAGAATTGTTATGCTTTGTTTAACAAATGGGCATTTAAGGAAGGAGAAGAAAAAAAATATTCAAATCTAGTAGAGATTGGAAAAGAAATTGTGAAAAAATGTATAGGGGTGCCACTAGCCGTGAGAACTTTAGGAAGTTCTCTGTTCTTAAATTTTAATTTAGAAAGGTGGGAATTTGTAAGAGACCATGGCATTTGGAACTTAAAACAAGAAAAAGATGACATTTTACCTGCTCTTAAGTTGAGCTATGACCAAATGCCTTCCTATTTGAGGCACTGTTTTGCTTTCTTTTCTCTTTACCCAAAAGATTATGGCTTTACTGGTGCTAAAGTTGTTAATCTTTGGGTGTCACTTGGGTTACTTCGATCTGAGGTTGGAAGTCAAAAGCTAGAGAATGCTGCAAGACTGTATATAGACGAGTTACATTCGAGATCATTTCTTGAGGATTTTGAGGACTTTGGCAACATTTACTATTTCAAAGTGCATGATTTGGTACATGATCTTGCCCAGTATGTTGCAAAAGAAGAGATTCTTGTGGTAGACTCAGGCACCCGGAATATACCTGAGCAAGTAAGGCATTTATCAGTTGTTGAAAATTCACTAAGGGATGCTTTGTTTCCCAAGTCCAGTAGAGTGAGAACTATATTATTTCCGACAGATGGAGTTGGTGTTGACAGTGTAGCTCTTTTGGATGCATGGATAGCAAGATACAAATTCTTGCGTATTTTAGATTTAAGTGATTCCTCTTTTGAGACATTTCCCAATTCAATTGCTAAACTGGAGCATCTGCGAGCTCTCAGTCTTGAAAATAACCGAAGGATAAAAAGACTTCCTCAGTCCATATGCAAACTCCAAAATTTGCAAGTTTTGACTTTGAGAGGATGTGTGGAGCTTGAAACATTGCCTAAAGGATTCGGGATGTTAATCAGCCTTCGACAATTGTCTATCACCACAAAACAGTCTATTCTTTCAGAGGATGAATTTGCAAGCTTGATCAATCTTAATACTTTGAGTTTTGAATTTTGTGACAATTTGATGTTTCTGTTCCGAGGGACACAACAACTCAAATCCCTTGAAGTTTTGATTGTTCAATCATGTAGGAGTCTGGAGTCCTTTCCTTTTCATATTCTCCCTAAACTGGAGGTTCTATTTGTCATAAGGTGTGAGATGCTAAATCTGTCCTTGAACTGTGAAAACCCCATCGAGAGATTGAGGATGAAGTTTCTGCATATTGAGGAATGTCCAAGGCAACAGACATTGCCTCAATGGATTGAAGGAGCTGCAGAAACTTTGCAGACGTTGTTAATTTCAAATTTGCATAGTCTTGAGATGCTTCCCGAGTGGCTTACATCAATGACTCATCTTAAGATGCTTCATATTGTTAACTGTCCTCAGCTGTTGTATCTCCCGAGTGACATGCATCGCCTCGGTGCCCTTGAAGATTTGACCATAGATGGTTGTTCTGAATTGTGTCAAAAATGTGAACCACAATCTGGTGAGTACTGGTCCTTCATTGCTCACATCAAACACCTTTCCATTGGAGAAACAAGAGAAGGGAAACTCCTCTTCCAAATGCAAAAGCAGATTCGATTGAAATTGCAGGATTTGCAGAATTAAGGTCATGTTAGAGACAACAAAACAGCATGGAGGAAGAGAAATGAACTGTTTACTATCCCCTTAAACGAGATCCCAAGTTCAAGTCTTGTGGAAGAAAAAACATGGTTGTAGGAAATATTCCACTAAAAGTCACCAACTAGGTTCTCCAAAGGAGATTATTCCTCTATGGAACTGGTGGATACTTTATACCAATGACTTGTATATAAAAAATAGTTCATCATTTGTAAAAGCCGTTATTAGTAGGTATTTTAATTTCAAAATATTAATTTGTGAAAGAAAACATTATTGTATTTGAAAGAAAACATTACATTGACATTCAGACCAATTTTCTATAACTAATTCAGAATTCATCCATTTTAGTTCCGCTGCTAATCATGCACAGTCTGCTGAATTAACGCTATTCCGTGGCTGATCCATTCAGACGCGTTCCATACATTCCAAAGGATAGGGATTCAGGTTTACTGTGGTAATTTCATAAAGTTAACAATGATTGGCAGAATTGGTTTAGAAAACCAACCGTTCCAAACACCCAGAATTTATAGGGGTAGAGCACAAATTCTATTTTTATTACGTGTATGTGTCTTAGTCAGAGCTGTGAGACAATGGTGATAATGAATTCAATTTTTCAAAATCCGATTAATAATGTTAGTTTTTAGAAAAAAAATAAACAACAGGGAAGTAAAGATAGAAGACAAAGGAGAATTTCTGAATTTAAGAAAAGGATAATTTATTCAATATATCATCATTATATATATAATGATTCAAAAAAATTAAAAATAAAATAAAAAAATCCACTTAACAGTTTTCAGGTGGATAAAATACGGGATTTACTTCTAAAGTGTAGCAACCACTTATTTACTCAGTCCTATTTAATAAATTAAAATAAATTAAGGCAGTTACCAAAAAACATAATTTTAACACTCCTCCTTGTTTTTTGAACTACAAAAATCCATAAAAGATCAATCTGGCTTCGCAAAAACATATCTTACTCCTAAACTGTGAATTCCAACATAACTCTTCTTGACAGATTCACCGTTGATTTTATTAGCACCTTCAGGCTCCTTTTCTTCTTCGACTTCAAGGTCAAGATCATCCTCATACACCTCATTCCAATAATGTACTAAATTGTTTTCTGTTTTGTCCATGATTACTCATGATACAATCATAGCCCTAGCATTGTAGCTAGAAGGGGTAACAAACACATCCCTTTGAAGGGGCATGTTCTTAACTCTATCAACATTTCTAATGAAAGAATTTGTTTTCCCTCCATGGCAAACTACAACCACATTGAAAAGGATCAACATTAATGTTGCAGTCATTGCTGCAAAATAAAAGAAACTCTTTGCACCCAAAATATGATGAGGATGACTTAGCTTCTTGTGCTAGATTTCTGTCACATTTTCCTTGAATGAAAAAATAGTTTGCTCCTCCTCCAATGGTTTTAGAGGAAAGCTTTTACCTTTCATTTTCACCTTGAACATATCTTGACCAGCTGCATCTTTAATCAAGCAATTTTTGTCTTCAAAAATAACTTTAAATCCTTTTTCAATCAGTTGACCAACACTTAACAAATTTTGGTCAATTTCAGGAACAAAAAGAACATCGGGAATAAACTTTGTGCCTGCACAGCTTGTAATTGTGACGGCCCCCTTGCCTTTGACTAAGATATAATCACCATTACCTATTATGACTTTGGTGACATCAGTTGGCCTTAAATCTTTGAAAAGAGCCTTGTTGAAGGTCATGTGGTTGGTACAACCGCTATCTATCAGCCAGCTTTCACTTGATTCACTGCTCAAGAAACAAGTAGCTACAAATAACATGTCTTCCTCCTCCTCCTGATTAGCAGCCTTAGCTTCTTCCTCTTGTTGTTGATTTTGGTTTTTGCATATGACAGCTTCATGCCCAAGTTGATTGCACTTGGTGCATTTAGCGTCAGGTCTTTGCCAGCATCTGAATGGAGGGTGACCCATTTTGCCACAAAGTTGACAAGGTGGGTAACTTTTCTTTCCACCCTTTCCTTTATCGTAATTATTTGTATTGCTCTAACTGTTGGCTGGATGATTCTTCTTGTAATTTCTGGCTTGTTGGCTTTTGACTAGAAGAGCACCTTCAACAGCATGATCTTCCCTCATCAAACTTAGTTGCTCTTGGGCTTGGAATGCATGTAGCACTTCTGCAAATGTGATTTTAGACAAATCTCTTGTTTTCTCCAAGGAAGCAATATATGCTTCATACTTTTCTGGCACTGTTACCAGAATTTTCTCAATAATTCTGGAATCAGGAAAATTGCTGCCCAGCAACCTTATCTTGTTGGCAAGACCCAACAATTTGTATGAGTATTCTTTGATTTTTTTTTTCAGACTCTTTCATCCTTTCCAATTCAAATTCCCTCATTAAATTAAGCACCTGCATGCTTCTTATTCTTTCATCCCCAGCGTACTCTTCCTTTAAATAATCCCAAATTTCTTTTGTTGATTTAAGAGTCATAATTCTTGTGAAGATGGTTTGAGAAACACTAGCAAATAGACATGATTTTGCCTTTGCTTTTGTAGTTTTTCTCTCCTTGTAAATTTTGATCTGAGCCATGGTAGGATTTTCCGGTAGCGGAAGAACTTCATACTCTTCTTCTACAGCTTCCCAAAGATCTAGAGCCTCCAGATAAGTTTCCATTTTGACAGCCCAAAGATCGTAGCTTTCTCCATCAAAGACTGGAGGTACAACTTGTGAGAAATTTGATTCAGCATTCATTTTCACAGGTCCCGTAAGAAAAAAGCTCTCAATATCAATTGTTGGATTTTAGAAGAAAAATGAAGCAACAGGGAAATAAAGATAGAAGACGATGGAGAATTTCTGAATTCAGGAAAAGGATAATTTATTCAATATACCATCATTACATATATAATGATTCAAAAAATTCAAAAATAAAATAAAAAATCCACTTAACAGTTTTTAGGTGGATAAAGTACGGGATTTGCTCCTAAAGTGTAGCAACCACTTATTTACTCAGTCCTATCTAATAAATTAAAATAAATTAAGGCAGTTACAAAAAACATAATTTTAACAAATAAATTGGATTTATAATTTAGACTATTTCAATTAAATTTGGATTTTTCCAATCTAATTTAAATTGGATTGAATATAGATTCATCTAGATTGAATATTCTTTGTTAATTAAATCAAATATCGATTTAATATACCTGGTATATTGGAAATAGGACGAACTAATTTGTCTCGACTTAAATCTAAGCAAATTCGTTTTGATTTGAGTTTGGTTCACTCGACTTGACTTATGTTTGGGTCATCCCACCTCAATGTTGGCAGAAGCGTACTAAAGTCAACTTGACTCAAGGTTGATTCAACTTAATCTTCGGCTAGGCTAGACTCAACTCAACCTTCGGCTCAAGGTTGATTCAACTTAGCTTTCAATCTGACCTAGCTCGACCTTTGACCAAGGTTAACTTGATTCGTTCTAGCACAGGCTTATTCAACTTAACCTTCAATCTAGGCTCGCTCGGCTTGAACTTGCAACCTGTTAAGACTTTGGCAAGTGTACCAAATCGTCTAAAGTAATAAACCGGTAAGACCGGAAATCGTTTCCCAAGAGACTCGTGAAACTAGACAATCGTATAATTTCTAACTAACCTAGACTAAAGAATGTTTCCATAATTTGAGTTTTGGTGAAATTAAAGTAACTATAAAACATAAATGATAAAAGTGATCTTAAGCACTCAAACACTTTGAAATGGAGAGATTAGAAATGCAATGGAATGATATTGTTGGGGGTATGCTTTCACCGACTTCACTCTTATGTAAATAAAATTACTTCCTCTTCATTAAATTGTCAAAGTCAATCTACTAAATTACTCAAACCCCAATCCCTTGGTAGAAAGAGTCTAGACTTCCTTATTAAGCTCCAATCCCTTGGAAAACCTAACAATTAGTTCTGCATTAAGAAATGAGATTTTAAGACAACCAAAGGGCCTAGTTCTATCCCTAGATACTATTTCCTTTAGGTGTTTAACCCAAATCTGGATTTACCCAACATTTCCCAATATTAAGCAACCCTAAAATCAAGTTATGAGTAGCAATTTCACAACAAGCATTAAGAGAAGAAATCAAACACTAGCAATCAATGAAAGAGGCATATTTTCATTCAAAACAAAATGATTTACATAAAAGTTCAGTGGCTACAACAATCCCCCAACAACAATGAAACTAGCTCTCCATGAATGGAGAGCTTGAGCTTACAACAATGGTGGAAATGGAAGAAGAAAGGAGACCCAAGGATGAAGAAGGAGTGTTCCCACAGCTCCAAGCTGCCTCCAAGAGCTCCAAAACGAGAGAAAACGAGTCTGGGTGCAAAAAGATACCAAGCCCCTCGCGTTTTAGGCCTAAAAAGGCCTAATTTTTCCACATCAGCATTGCCACCGCTCAGCTGCACCTCAGCTGCACCCCAGTTGCAGCTTTCCAGAGAGCAGGGCGCTCAGCTGCACCCCAGTTGCACCTCAGCGACACCCTTCCAGAGAGCAGGGTGCTCAGCTGCACTCCAGCTGCACCCCAGCTACAGCATTCCAAAGGAGAATGGGGCTCAGCTGCACCCCAGCTGCACCCCAGCGGCAGCATCAATCTTTGCTCAATATTTCCTCTTTTACATTCATTCTTGCTTCTGTGGTTCTTTCATTCGTCGGTTTGGCCAACAAACTTCATGTACATGATCTAACAACCAAAAAGTGGGGATTAGTGAAGCAATTTAAATGAATTCAACTAAAGATGTAGCTACTTAGAAACTTAACACATTGAGGCATAAAGAAGGTATAAAGCTAAGAAAGAGTTGACATTTTCTCTCAATTCAATACTGAAATCATGGTAAAATATGTCCTTATCACAACCCAGGCTGATTTGGCTCAACTTGTTGTTGGGTTGACTCATGTCGACCTTTGGTCTAGGCCCACTCAGCTTGACCATATGTTTGGGTCCACTTAGCTCGACCTTTGACATGGAGTTAACCTAACTTGACCTTTGCTTGAAGCTGACTCGGCTCGACCTTTGGCTCAGGCCTGCATTATCGACCTTTGCCTTGACTAACACGACTTAACCTTCAGTCCCGATCGATTTGAGTCGACATCTGGTCCTAGGACAAATATGCTCGACCTACAACCAAGGTTGACTCAGCTCGACTTGAGATCCAAGCTAACTTTGGTTGACCTTCAGGTCAGATTGTCTCAAGTCATTCTTCGGTCCGAACTGACTCGACTCAACCTTTAACATAGTTTGACTCAACCTAAACTTTGGCCTGGCTCGAACCAGTTCAAATTTTGATTCCAAACGACTCAACTCAATTCTTCGACCTAATTCGAGTTGGCTCGACTTACAGTATGATCAACTTTCAGCCTACTTGACTCGACTGAACCTTCGACCCAATCTGACTCTGTTAGACTTTAGATTTTAACCAACTTGGCTTGACGAGGTCCTTTATTGTCTTGACTCGACTTAGACCCCCTTTAATTTTAGATTTTCAAAATTCAAATTTTGATCAAATTTAAATCTGATTCTAGTTCAAATCCAATTGAGTTGATTGAATTTAAAATCCAAAATATGATTTGGATTTGGGATAACTGAAATTTGATTAACTTAAAATAATACGAATTTAGATTGTTATAGATTGAATTTTACAATTTAGATTCTTTATCCCGTGAGACCCTTGTTACTAGAGCACTTGTTACGCAATTCTTGTATTCTTTCCTCTAACCAAAATTTGTTTTTCTTTTTATTATTATATTGATATGATTATCTTAAATATCAATCCTTTAGAGTAATGGTTTTTATTCCATTCTTAATTAATATTTAATAGTTAATTAGACATTGCTTATTACGGGGCAGTTTTGTTGGGATAAACTTAAATTTTAGGGTTTTATTAATATTTTTCTTTAAATCTTATTTTATTAGTTTTGGGTCTAGTAATATTTAGTTTGACTTGATAGAGATAAAATATGGATGAGTAGTTATGATTTTTAGTTTATCTAAGTAGAATATTATTTTATGATAGAATAAGCAGATTTTATTTTTAAGTAAGTTAATATTTTATTGTCAGTTTTTATTATTTGTACTTGGCCCAAGGCCCGACTTGCACCTATTTCAGAGTGAATTTGTCCTTACTAGACTTCAGGTTTAGATCGAGTTAGGGGGGAATACCGGGTATAACCCAAAATTCCTGTCATAAATGCTATTCATCAAGGCGACCGGAGGGAGGACAACACAACTTGAATGAAATCCTTTCAAAAAAAACAAAAAGAGGGTTAAGGGAGAATGACATATGTGCTTACATATGTGCTTACTTTACTTTTCGTTCCATCCTTGACTATGTCCCGGCTGATTGGTGGGAAAAAAAGAGGTTAAGGGAGAAAAACCTTGCCTCATATGCGATTCCGCCTAAAGGTTTCCAAGGTTTAATGAAAATCACCCACAATGGATTGAAGAGTAAAATTATTTGTGTGGATCATTGTTTTTTAACACCTCCTCCTTGATAAACCCAACATGATCGGCTCAAACGAGTATAATGATCCCTGTACCAGCAAAGGGTATTCAGGTAAGCGAGTTCCGTTAAGATACGGCGGTTGGAAAGGGCTACTCGTGGTTGTGGTTAGTTGGGAAAGCTTCCACTGGAGGGGGAGTATACCTATGTGAAAGGGACTCGCCCTTGGGGAAAGAGAAAAAAAGGAGAGAGAGAAAAAAAGGAGAGAGGGGAAAGTTAGATATCGAGAGAAAAAAAAGGAGAGAGGGGAGAGTCAAATGAGAGAAAAAAAATAGAGAAATAGAGTAAAAAAGTAAGGAGAAAAAGAGAGTAAGAGATGGCTAATCTTGCAAACAGTGTTTTCTTGGTTAAGGTGACAAAGTGGCAGATCAACTCAGCAAAAATGGAGAGTTGTTGCCTGCTAGCTGAGTTGTGGAAAAGAGTTTTAAATCATTGATAGATGATTTCGAAAGTTCTGTGTGTGTCGTTGAGGAGTCGAAGGACCTATCAAAGCTCATGGTTGAAGACTTTGATCAGATTCTGGAGGCGCACCGACAGTAGAGATTTTAGTCACTAATTCAAGTGCTTGTTTCACCTGAAGAGGATAAGTTTGGAACACTCAAGGCCGTAATTTTACTCTTTAAATTGTGGATGATTTTTATTAAACCTGGGTAACTTTAGATAGGTGCAAATCGGGCCTTGAGACAAGTACAATAATAAAAACTGACCATATAATATTAACTTACTTAAAAATAAAATTTGCTTATTCTATCATAAAATAATATTCTACCTATATAAATAGAAAATCATAACTACCCATCCCTATTTTATCTCTATCAAATCAAACTAAATATTACTAGACCCAAAACTAATAAAATAAGTTTTAAACAAAAATATTAATAAAACTTTAAATAATAAAAATTGATAATAAAATATTAACTTACTTACAAATAAAATCTGCTTATTCTATCATAAAATATTATTCTACCTAAATAAATAGAAAATCATAACTACTCATCCTTATTTTATCTCTATCAAATCAAACTAAATATTACTAAACCCAAAACTAATAAAATAAGATTTAAACAAAAATATTAATAAAACCCTAAAATTTAAGTTTATTCCAACAAACTCTCCCACTTCGTCCTTCTTGATAAACCCAACAAGTTCCCCCATACAAATAAACTTTTCATTTTTCTCTTTTCAAGTTGTGCAATCCAAAAGTTAAAATTAAATTCTAAATTATACAATCTGAATTTTTTTCTTTACACAAATAAAACTCAAAAAATTAATATAGAAACTCTTTTTATATGGGGTACAAGAAGAGACTGCCTTGTTTGGATATGACACCAAAGGGTCTTACATTTTCGATCCATTATGCCCCAAATGCTTGAGTATGCAACGTCCTAATTTAAATTTGAGACAAGATTGCGAGGTTAGAAAAATATAATCAATGGAGTAGGTACATATGTCATAATATCTATAAGAATCTAGAAAATTGTTTAAGGGTAGAAGTGGTATAACAAAAATGAATTAAAAATTTTTTTAGTTTAAAGACAAGCCATAAAAGTGTCAATATATGTCAAGCCACAAAAATAATATTTATGTTAGATGATTTCACACATGATCAGAATTTAAATTGCAGCGTTCAAGTTAAGCAGCCTTTTAATTTTACTGAGTGCAGTTCCATAAGATGCTCATAAGAAATCCCTGAGATGCATGTCACTTGAGATGCTCCATGAGACAAGAACCATCCCAAGGTTTTCTCATGGATGCAAATAATAGGGACTGGATGGATTAGATGTGAGATCCATGGCGCTGTGAGTAGAAGACTCCATACGAAAAGAAAAGAACAGAGCAACGGAAGCAGAGCAAGATTTAACTTGTTATTCAATCTTTATAAACCACTTATAAAACCACTTACTGTGATAAAAAAAACGTATGGAGAGAACAAGGAAATAAAATTCTTATTTCTGTGAATCAAAAAATTAACTTACAAAAGGGTCTTCCTTCATATATACAATAAGAGAAAACTGATAGCATATATCAACAAATAACAGAAAACAGAAGCATATCACAACAGATTTAAAATGAATGGATTCTGAACATAAAATCCAAATATAGATAGAACTCTTTCTTTGTGGTTTGGTAAGAACATGAAGTTAACGGAATCGAAGCATAGCAGGTTGCATGTTATAGGTAGACAAGCACAACAACAAAATCCAACTAAACCATATCTTTTTTCACTAATTGAATGTTGAAACATTCAATAGACCAGCCATAACACTGTAAATATCTGTTGAGGCGGCCATATAATAATACTTTTGTTAGATGATTTCATTCATGATCAGAAATTCAACTGCAGCCTCCATGTTGTGCAACATTTCAATTTTACTAAGTGCAGTTCAAGCCCATTCGGGAATGCAATTGGAAAAGGAGTTTCTTTTTTCTTGTTTCTCCAATAGAAACACATTTGATGTGAGCGATGACGGACCAGTACTCACCAGAATGTGGTTCACATTTTCGACCCAATTCAGGACAACCATCTATGATCAAATCTTCAAGGGCTCTTAGGCAGTGCATGTTACTTGGGAGATGAAACAACTGAGAACAGTTAACTATATGGAGCATCTTAAGATGAGTCATTGTGCTAAGCCACTCGGGAAGCATCTCAAGACAATGACAATTTAAAATTGACAGTGTTCTCAAAGTGTTGGAGGCTGCTTGAATCCATTCAGGCAGCGTGTGTTGCCGTGGACAATGCTCAATATGCAAATATTTCATCTTCGATCTTGGGATTGGTCTTTCACTGTTCAAGGACAGATTTAGCATGACGCACCTTGTTACAATCAGAACCTCAAGTTTAGGGAGAATATGAAGAGGTAAGGACTCTAGGCTCCCACATGATTGAATGATCAAAACCTCAAGGGACGAGAGTTGTGCCTGTGCCCCACGGAACAAATACTTCAAATTGTCACAGTATTCAAAAATCAGAGTATGAAGATTGTTCAAACTTGCAAATTCATCCTCTGACAAAACAGATTGCTTTGTGGTTATAAACAATTTTCGGAGGCTGATTAACATTCCTAATCGTTTAGGCAATGTTTCAAGCCCCGAGCATCTTCTCAAAGACAACTTTTGTAAGTTTTGGAGTCTGCAAATAGAATTAGGAAGTCTTTTTATTTTGAAGTTCTTGTCAAGAATGAGAGCTCGCAGATGCTCCAATTTAGAAATTGAATTAGGAAGTGTCGCAAAAGAGGAATTACTTAAATTTAAATGCCGTAAGTATTTGTATCTTTTTATCCAAGTTTCCAAAAGAGATTCACTGCCAACACCCACTCCATTAACGGGAAATATTATAGTTCTCAAACCTCTGGACTTGGGAAAAAAACTATGGCTTAGTGAATCATTTTCAACAACTGATATATGCCTTACTTGCTCTGGTATATTGCGACTATTGGAGTTCACCATTAGAAACTCTTCTTTCGCAACATACAGCGAAAGATCATGTACCAAATCATGTAGTTTAAAATAATAAACTGTGCCAAAGTCCTCAAAGTCCTCCAAAAATGACCTTGAATATAACTCATTAATATATGCTTT
>NC_028353.1:3117132-3149223 GCF_000741045.1 Vigna radiata var. radiata
CAGCACGCCTTTTACAATTGACAAGGTATCTCTGAAACTTTGCACATCCTCATACAGATCAAAGGCTCGAGAAACTTCTTCATAAAGATTAGATGTAAGCTTCCCCAGCAGTGATTCAGCAATCTCGAAGACAAAATATTCAGCCATGTTCTTAGTGAAAGAGCAGAAATTAATTGGTATACAAGTTTATGTTTGTGAGGATTGTTCCTCTATCTCTATGACACCTGTATAGTCTTATGATAATAAGTCAGTCAGTCAATTGAGTTTAAGTCTCTCAAAGTCAACTTTTTATTTTCACGGTTTAAGATTTAGTGTGTATTTTAGATTTATTACCATGTTTATTTTGAATTTTTTAATTAAAACGTTAAATAGATTAAGAGAGTTCTAAAATTCTCAATTTTTTATTTTAGTTTTTTAATAGTTCATTTTTTTGCTTGATATTTTTAAGAAGTTTCTTGTTTATTCTTTTTAATTGAAATGTTAAATAAATTAATGGACACTTAAGTAAAGTAGGACTACTATGGCAACAAAGCTTCATTTGTTTCATGTTCAATACAGCAATGAACATTAGGAAAATTTGGTATGGACTTTTTTTATACTACTCATCTAGTTTGAGTGGGACTCAAACTCTCATTGAATCCTAACAATTAGTTACATTCAATTGTATTAACCAATGTTGTACACAGAATTTTAGTTTTTTTAATAGATAATATATGTGGAAGTTTAATAGATGCGCAGAGATACTTGTGTCAGGAGATAAAAAATCATCTTACGAAATAAACATTCACGCTGAGCTTTTGGTTTTACGTAGCTTAGCGGTTTTTAGGTGTCTGTTTCTTTTCCTGACCCGTTCCCTCTCCTATATATTGTATATCTCCTCCTTTTATAAAGTGAGACCATATATACTCTTATTCAAATCAATAATACAAGTTTGTTTTCTTTCTTTCCCTCGTGTCTACGATGGCTTACACTGAAATCATTAACACCATGCATATGGAATTCGACAAGGTCATGCAAACCGGACCAAGTATCGTTGAGGTGGTATCAGAACTCTTCTTTTGTACACAAGTTTTCTAAAAATAATTCTATCAATAATGTTGAGACTAACCAAGTAACAAAGGGTGATTCTCTGCAGAGTTCGGCTGGCCAAAATTTCAGATTATCCCAACAACAATACCAACCATTAATGACTTTATTAAAGCCAAGTAATATTGATGACAACAAGAACGTATCTGCTATCAACCAACAATATAAAAAAATTTATATAAATTGCGACAATTATTTTTGTATAATGTGGCAGTTTTAGCCATCACAATTTACGCTTGTGACGATTTCGAAAATTGTCATATATCTTACCGTCACAAAATATAATGACAGTTTCAAGCTGACTGTCAAAACAATTGTCATTTATTATATTATATAAAGTGGCGGTTTCCTAGGTAACTAACCATGTAATGTTTTAAGCAAAAATCAAATTTAATGAAAATAGCAACACAAAAACGTCATTACTCACATTATATTACGACGTTTGTAACTGTTATTATTATCAATTGTCATAATTCAATAAAATCTACTTTTAATAATGATAATTTAAAATATAAAAAAAAAATTTATAGCACCAAAAAAAATTGACAAACATTTTATTGTATTAATTGATTAACATAACAAAATAATTACATCAAATTACCAAAATGTTCCAAGTATTAAAAAAAAAAGACAACATAAAAGTTCATAAGCCAATTCTACCTAGAGTCTTTATAAATAATCCTAAAATGTTTTGCTTCCACCACTTGATGTTCTTTCCCTTTAGAAGATTAACCACTTGCTTCATGTTGGGTCATTTCTCAAGCTCACTCACGCAAAGAGCAACCACATTGATTGCTTGTTTCTCACGTTGTAAGCAAGATTATTGCCTAAAGGATGAACCATGTAGAATAAAAGCAACGGTTGAGAATGGCCAATGGAACTCCCAACAATTTATTTTGAAAGTGAGGGGGTGACGATGCATGTCCATTTTGGTTCAACAAGAGGTGAGGGGTGACAATGCATGCCCATTTTGGTTCACCAAGAGGTGAGGGGACTTTGGAAGCTAACCTTGAGGGGGCTTTAGGAGTTGACCTTGAAAACTCCAATTGTGATCTTTGGGAAAGCAATTGGGAGTGGTGGGTTAGACATAGTTGTATCGAATGTGAACTTTGTCGGAGAAGTTCTCTAGCAGAGTGGTGGAAAGTGTCACTTATGTATTTTACCCATAAGGCTCAAGGAAGATCAGGTGAAGTAGGCTCTGTTCAGAGACTCGGAAGGAGTAGGAAGAAAAAGTGGTCCTAGAGGTGAGTTGGTTTTGGATGATAAGTTATGTACGAGGGTTATGTTGATGATTAAATCTCTTGGACTGAGTCTACACATGGATTCATTATTGTTGAATGATACAACCATAATTGTTATTTGATTGAATAAAACATGTTATGACGTGTTATTATTGTATATCTGTAGGTTTCATTATTATATTTTTCTTTTAAGTTAACTTACCTTTGCATGTATGTGGTTGTGGTTTCCATATGTGATAATCGTATGACATGTTATACGTGAACCGATAATGTTATGGATGATGACTTGGATACATAGCAGTTAGGAGCTTAAGGATTGTTTTGAGAATGTATTTTCTTTTATTTTGGATGTATTTTAGATAAATTAATTATTGAATATTTTTAAAAGTTTTCTTATTATTTGAAATAAATGTTATTGAGTAGAACATTTATTTGATGAAATAAATTAATGTTTTAATTTTATTTTATGATGCAAAATATATATATTTAGAATATGCGTGAAAATTTTCTAAATTTTTAATAGCATCATAAAGGGGTAATACACCTTCAATTTTATCTTCCACCTCTGAATATAGTTGTCTGAGCTTCTTCATATTCTCTTTTAAAGTTTCCTGATAACCATGTTTGTTTGCTTCCAAGAATGTTTATAGCTTCCTGAAGGAGTTTGTATTAGAGTTCATTAGCTTCTTCATCATTTTGTCCCCTTAAATGGAAGTTGTGTTGGCTTCTCCGTATAACTAGTTGTCAACTTGGACTGAAGTTGCACTCCATCCCTCCATATTGGGTAGTCTCTTCTCAATATCACAAACACCCTTAGACTCAATAAAACAAGGTCTTTCAGTCAGCATTCCTTTGTTAGAAAAGATATCTAATGCATAATTTATCTGACAAAGATGAATCCCTTTTTCTATTATGGGAAACTTCACCAAGTAAATTCTTTAGTGCTCAAAGATTCTTGATTTTGAAAGTGTTATTAACATGTCATTTGATGTCTTCAATCTCAATCAAGAAATCCCCTACTAGAATGATGTCATCTACACATACTAAAAAAATTGTAAGAGAAAAATAGGTGTTTTCTTAATAAAGAGAGAATGATCAAATATTGATTGAACAAAACTAGCAAAGAAAGGAAAAGAAGAAAGTTTAGCAAACCAATTCCTACTTTTTGCTTTAATCCAGATAGGGATTTAGTTAACCTATAGACCTGATTTTGCTTACATAACTTTAGGCCAATTGGAGGCACCACATGAACCTCTTCTTCAAATTCTTCATATAAGAAAGCATTGTCTACATCGATGTAGATGCCAATTTCGTGTAGCAACAAGAGCTAAAATTGAAAGGGGAAAAAGTATAGTAGTTTATTCCTTCAATCTAACTATAGTCCTTTGTCACAAGGAAAACCTTGTATCTTTCTATGTACCCAATCTTGTACTTAATTTTATCTATTGTATTGTATGTGGTCGAAGACTCTTCGACCGTGTAAACTATGATCTCCAAAGATTATTCATTAACCAAGTATATATTGGATATATGATACTGGATACCTTGTACCCAGTAGAATTTGCATGACTAGTGACCATATAATTTATAAATGTTAAGTTGCATATCAAAGACTGAGGACTATTCTCCGAAAAAGCAAATATAATACATTATATAGTAAGTACTGAGTGTTGGGTATCGAGTACTGTCTTCCCTCAACCAAAGACCACGCACTCCTCAATTGAACCAAGTGTCGCCTACCAATACCTATATCTCTGCCTATCGAAAACCATGTAACTTGACCAAAATTGGTTGTACATCATCATAGGTAAAGTGGTCATTGGGCCCATAATCCAGATCCACCCGTAAGGGTTCACGGTTAATAAAATGTTATTATAAATATGACTTTAATGGTATTTTGACTTCACTTTTCAAATTAACCATACTTTGACCAAAATCTTTGAATTAGCACTGACTTGAACATCAATATACTTTCTGTAGGCATTTCACCCACTCATTTTGTAGTTGTAGAAGACGAGCATTGGGAAGACAAAGGAGATTTCGAAAACGAAGACAGAATAGAAGATTTCGTGAAGTGGAAGAAGACTCTCTCTACATTATACCTTTAACTCTATAAGTACATATACGCATTTACTACCAATAGATTTCTTGTTATAAGGTAAATCAGTAAGGCATCAAGTTTTATTAGCTCTGAGGGCCTCCATTTACCCATTCATAGCAGCAACTCGTTCAAGATGGTTGCAGGCTTCCTCATAAGTTTGAGGTTCAACATGTGAAAAAAATAGTTAAAGTATAGTGTAATTCTTTCTTGAATAAAGCTTTATAAGAGATAAAACAAATAATATAGGAAAAGTGATTTTACTTTGAGCGACAATTATCAGGTTTCACTGTATTGTTAATCTGATGATGGTAATTGGCTAGAATTTTTGGAGCTCTCCTTATTCTGCTAGATCATCTTAACGTATGACTATCTTCACATTTTCATCCTCTGTTTGTTCTTTCAGATTATCACTGTCATTTTGATTTTCTCAGATACAGTTTTGCATAGTTTCCATGTTATTTCTATCAATCAAATTTTCTGTCAAAATTATTTTCTTGATTTTGACTATTGTGGCTATACTTTGGAGATTCCATAAGAAAATTAAAATCTTGTGGTTGATTAAAATTGATAATAGAATTATCACCATGTTCAATAATACTTTCAAGATTCTTATAAGGAAACACATACTCATAAATAAGATAACATTCCTATTTATAAAGATTTCTCTATTAATATCGAAAAGAGCATACCTTTAATAACACTTTTATACCCAAGAAAAACACATCTCCTAACCCAAGGATGAAGTTTGTTGTCAAAGCATAAAGATTCAAAAACTTTAAGATTCAGATAAGTGAGAAGTAATTTATATAATATTTCCTATGGAGATTTTGCACCGCCAGAGATGATGGAAGTCTATTTATGATATGCACGGCAAAAATCAAAGTACAGGTGACATTCAATTAAGGATAGGCATGAACTAGATTTTTCAATGTCCTGTCTAATTCCAATCTAGATCCAAATCTAGTTCAAATCCATTTTAACTAGATTAATTAGATTTCGATTTTTCTCAATCCAATTTAAATTAGATTAAAACTAGATTAATCCATTTTGTTAATGATATTAAATTTAGTGATATTGATTTAATATACTTGATTATTAGGTCCATTAGATACGTGATAGATCATCTTGGTTCAACTTTTTTGCTTAAGCCGACTCAGTCAAATTCTTTAGCTTCGGTCGACTTGACTCAACTTTCGACTAGAGTTCACATAGGACAACCTTTCATCGGGTCGACTTGTTCTTTTATCTAATCTAACTCGATAAACCTTCAGCTGTTAGGGCTCGAGTTTATCTTCAACCCATGGATAACTTAAGTTAATTTTTGATTGGGGTCGACTTAGCCGAACATCAGCTTTGATTGAGTCGGGATTAATGCGGGTAAACCTTCAATCAAGATGAACTCGGGAAGCTCCCTTATTTTAGATACTCAAAATCCAAAAAAATATACAATCCAAATCTAATTAAGTAGGTTGGATTTGAAATCCAAAAATATGAATTTGGATTATGGACAAATCCATTTAAATTGACTTAAAACAATATGGATATGAATTATTATAGATTTGTTCTCAAAATTTAGATCTTTTGTATTCCACTATAGAACTTTGTTATGGAGTTCCAACACAAAATCTCTCGTGTAAGTATAATACCACTTTTTTTATTAAAAGGATGTCCTAGCCAAAGGATGTCCAACACTGGAAAGCTTCTTAACAATTCTTAAACAACCCTATTAAAAGGATGTCGTAGTCTAAAATGCCAAACATGGATGTCAGATTTTTCATAGTTTTGCACAATGCGAACAAAATATTGTTTCGAAAATTTTTTTTGAAGGTGATACAATCATTTTCTCAAGACAGGACGTCCAATCATCTTAAATGTAGCACTGTCCTGATCTGGCAATTCTTGTAAGAAAAGTTCGTTGACAACTTGTATCTTCAATTAGCCGCTGCCCAGAGATTAAATTAAAAGCAAATTCCGAAATGTAAAGAACATTAAAAATGATAAAATCTTCATAGAATTTGATAGTTCCAGCATAATCAGCTATAAGATATGAATCGTTGGGCAGTTTTATCTGAACAGGTTTAATTTTATAAGAAGCAACAAAATGAATTTTAGAATGGGTGACATGGTCAATAGCGTCCGTGGCAAGAATCCAAGAAGTATTACCTGATTGTGATTCCTTTGCAAATGATTCTCACTTATAGCAATGTATTTGGTTGATGTTATGATTAGAAGAATCCTGTAAAAGATTTAACAGCTTCTGAATTTGTGCAAGAGTGAAAGGATTGTTAGCTTGACTATTACCTTCCTTTAAATCTTTATTATCAGAAATATCTCTTGCTCTTAGATTACAAGTTTACTCACTTTTTTTTACACCTGCAGGGAATATCACAAATGCAATCCGGTACTGCTCTTAGAGACTCAAGCTCTTCCCAAAGAGTCCTGAGATCAGTATAGAAACTGGCGGACGCTTCTTTCTCCATACTTCACCGAATGTATTTCTTGTAACATATCAGATATTCTAAAATAATCTCCCATTGAGAATCTTTCTTTCAGATCTTCCCAAAGGTTCTTGGCTATATCTATATACACAATGTTTTGGGCTATCTGTGGTGAAAGAGATATGAAACTTATGTATATCTATATACACATATTGGATATGGTATTTAATCATATTAGACCTTTATAAACAACTTATAAAACCTCATAAACACTATTACTGTGATAGAAAACGTATAGAGAGAACAAGGAAAGAAAAATCTTATTTCTGTGAATCAAAATACTATCTTACAAAAGAATCTTCTTTCAAATATACAGAAAGAGAAAACTGATAGCGTATATCAGTTAATAATGCAAAACAGAAACATATCACAACAGATTTAAAATGGATGGATTCTAAACAAATTAATGCATGCATAAAATCCATAGTATTTAGTCCAACGATAGAACTCTTTTTTTGTGGTTTGGTAAGAACATGAAGTTAACAGAATCGAAGCATAGCAGGTTGCATGTTATAGGTAGACAAGCACAACAACAAAAATCCAACTAACCCATATCTTTTTTCACAAATTGAATGTTGAAACATTCAATAGACCAGCCATAACACTGTAAATATATGTTGAGGCGGCCATAAAGTGATACTTTTGTTAGATGATTTCATTCATGATCAGAAATTCAACTGCAGCCTCCATGTTGTGCAACATTTCAATTTCAATTTTACTAAGTGCAGTTCAAGCCCAGTCGTGAAAGCATTTGAAAAAGGAGTTTCCTTTTTCTTGTTTCTCCAATAGAAACACATTTGATGTGAGCGATGAAGGACCAATACTCACCAGAATGAGGTTCACATTTTCTACCCAATTCAGGACAACCATCTATTATCAAATCTTCTAGGGCGCTTAGACAATGCATGTCACATGGCAGATGAAACAACTGAGGACAGTTAACAATATGGAGCATCTTAAGACTTGTCATTGTGCTAAGCCACTCCGGAAGCATCTCCAGACAATGAAAATTTAAAATTAACAATGTTCTCAAAGAGTCGGAGGCTGCTTGAATCCATTCAGGCAGCGTGTGTTGCCGTGGACAATGCTCAATATGCAAATATTTCATCTTCAATTTTTGGATTGGTCTTTCACTGTTCAAGGACAGATTTAGCATCACGCACCTTGTTACAATCAGAACCTCAAGTTTAGGGAGAATATGAAGAGGTAAGGACTCTAGGCTCCCACATGATTGAATGATCAAAACCTCCAGGGACGAGAGTTGTACCTGTGCCCCTCGGAACAAAAACTTCAAATTGTCACAGTATTCAAAAATCAGAGTATGAAGATTGATCAAACTTGCAAATTCATCCTCTGACAAAATAGACTGCTTTGTGGTTATATACATTTTTCGGAGGCTGATTAACATCCCTAATCGTTTAGGCAATGTTTCAAGCCCCAAGCATCTTCTCAAAGACAACATTTGTAAGTTTTGGAGTCTGCAAATAGAATTAGGAAGCTTTTTTATTTTGGAATTATTGTCAAGGCTGAGAGCTCGCAGATGCTCCAATTGAGCAATTGAATTAGGAAGTTTCTCAAAAGATGAATTACTTAAATCTAAATGTCGTAAGTACTTGTATCTTTCTATCCATGTTTCCAAAAGAGACTCACTGCCAACACCCACTCCATTAACGGGAAATATTATAGTTCTCACACATCTGGACTTGGGGAACAAACTATGGCTTAGTGAATCATTTTCAACAACTGACATATGCCTTACTTGCTCTGGTATATTGCGACTATTGGAGTTCACCATTAGAAACTCTTCTTTCGCAACATACAGCGAAAGATCGTGTACCAAATCATGTAGTTTAAAATAATAAATTGTGCCAAAGTCCTCAAAGTCTTCCAAAAATGACCTTGAATATAACTCATTAATATATGCTTTTCCAATATTCTCTATCTTTTGACTTCCAAATGGNGATCGAAGTAATCCAAGNGTGGCCCAAAAGTTAGCNATTTCAGCACTGGTAAAGCCAAAATCTTTGGGATAAAGAGAAAAGAAAGCAAAACAGTGCCTCAAATAGGATGGCATTTGATCATAGCTCAACTTTAGGGAAGGTAAAATGTCATCTTTCTGTTGTTTCAGGTTCCATAGCTCATGGTCTCTCATAATTTCCCATCTTTGTGAATCAAAAACTGAGAACAGGGAACTTCCTGAAGTTTTCACTGCTAGTGGAACCCCTCGGCACTTTTTCACTATTTCTTTTCCNATATCCACTAGATATGGATGTTCTTTTTCTTCNCCTTCCCTAAATGCCCATTTCAGAAACAGAGATANGCAATTCTCCACAGAAAGACCTTNTAAAACATACGAGGGAACAGTGCCCATCATTGAAGCAATTNNGGTACTTCGTGTTGTCACCAAGATTTTGCTTCCTACTGCACCCACTTTAATTAAATCTTTCAACTCTATCCATTTTGCACGATTATCATTCCATACGTCATCCAAGACTAGTAGATACTTCTGACNAGAAAGTTTGTGTCTAAGACGACCTTGTAACTGCTCAATATCTANGTTGTTCATGCTTTCTTGAGGAACAACAGAAATGGTTGGATCAGAAGCAGAGTTGATGATTTTAATAAGTATATGTCTTATGTCAAAGTCATCAGANATACACACCCACATTTTCAACTGGAAAAGACCATCCATTCTCTCATCACTGAACACCAACTTTGCAAGTGTGGTCTTTCCCAACCCTCCAATACCCACTATGGGAATAACACAAACGCTTTGATCTCCATAACCATCACCATTAGGGTGAGGTTGCATCAAAAGCTTGATAATCTGTTCCCTATCACTCTCCCTTCCAATCACCCCCGAAGCATCAACATGGGAATAAGTCATTTCTCTCCTTTGCAGAGGACTGTGATCAATAACAATCCTCTCAAGACCAAACTTGTTCCCATCAGCTGCTATCTTATCCAATCTACGTGTAACATTTTTTATTTTCCTAGCCATCCTAAAACGGAAAACAAGAGAATTAGATGAAGAAAAGAAGTGGTTTACCTTCATCCTGGTGGTGCCGGAAGCTTTGAGAACTTGTTTTCTGAGGTTTTGGCACTCAAATCCATCCAACACATCTTCAGCATCTAAGCATACGTTTTGAATCTGCCTGAGCCATTCACGCAACCCATGCTTCTTCTCCTTCTTCTCCTCAGCATCCAACAGCACGCCTTTTACAATTGACAAGGTATCTCTGAAACTTTGCACATCCTCATACAGATCAAAGGCTCGAGAAACTTCTTCATAAAGATTAGATGCAAGCTTCCCCAGCAATGATTCAGCAATCTCGAAGACAAAATATTCAGCCATGTTCTTAGTGAAAGAGCAGAAAGTAATTGGTATACAAGTTTATGTTTGTGAGGATTGTGCCTCCACGTCCATTATACCCGATAGTCTTATGATAAGTCAACTTATTGAGTTTATGTCTCTTAAGGTCAACACTTTTCACTTTAAGGTTAAGTGTTTCGTTTATGTTTCTTTGTTTATCTTATGACAAGTCAACCAATTAAGTTTAAGTCTGAAGTATTTTATATATTTTATGCTGTTTATTTTGAATTTTTTTTTTTTTATTAAAACGTTAAATAGATTAGGAGTTTTGAGATTCTCAATTTAGTATTTTATGTTTTTCAATAGTTCATTTTTCTACTTTGATATTTTTAAAAAGTTTCTTGTTTATTCTTTTCAATTAAAATGTCAAATAAATCAATGGATTCGCAAGTCAAGTAGGATTACTATCTATCACCGTCGGTCGCAGTGTCCCGCTTCGGAACCACGGACACCGTGCCATGCGACGTATGCGTGTCCGCGTCGGAAACGGAGAAGCGCTTAATGGTTACCGTATCTAAGCCTCATATATTACTATGGCAACAAAGCCTCTCAGTTCGTTCTAAGTTCACCCCCGCACTACCGAACATAAGGAAAATTTGCTACCAATAATCATCAGTAAACTACTTAAAGAGATAAAGAAAAAATCTAATCCAAAACAATATATTGATAAATCTTTCTATATATATTACTCATCTTGCTTGAGTGGACCTCAAACTCTCATAGAACCCTAACAATTAGTTATATTCAATTGTATAAACCAATGTTGTGCAGAAAAATTGTCTTTTTGGCAGGTAATATATGTGGAAGTTTAATATTATCTTATTAAGATTAATAATTAGGTTTATATTCATTATCAAATTCTTTTCATGCAAGAAACTAATCGAAGCCATCAATTTTGAACCGGAACCTTTATTTGTTCACATGGTTGGAGTTGAGAACTGCACAGAGACTTGATCTCAAAAAATGAGAAAAGTAAACAAAATCACATTAGAAAGGTGTTTTTTTTCTTCAATGTTGTATTGTCTTTTCAATAATAGCTATAAACTTTAACGATCAATGCCTTCAATTTTGTCTTCCACCTCCGAATACAACTGCCTGAGCTTCTCGATATTCTCTTCTGCAGTTTCCCAGTAACCACGTCCATTGGCTTCCAAGAATGTCTGCACCAGCTTCCTGAAGGAGTTTGGATTAGTGTTCATGAGCTTGTTCAGCATTTGCTCATCTTGAATGAAAGTTGTGTTGGCTTCTTCGTACACCCAGTTGTCAACTTGGCCTGAAGTTGCACTCCATCCCACTGTATTGGTTAGTCTCTTCTCAATCTCACGAACACCTTCATACCCAGTAGACAACATGCCTTCATACCACTTTGGGTTCAACAGTTTGGTTCTTGCGTCAAGTCTAACTGTCTCAGAAAGTGTGCGAACCTGAAAGCATTATGTATCCAGAAGGTCATTTTACAAATTCTTTGTTGAACTGTGTAAGTTTATTTTACTTAATAGAGAAGCTTAATTAATTTTACTTCTCCTGTAGGTATTTCTTGCACAGTTTATCCAAATAAGCCAGAGTCAATGAGATCTGAAGATATTTTCTATAGTTTGGAGAAATGTCAAAACCAAGTTTGAAAATAGGAGATTCAATGGAACAATTTATACCTGAGCATTGGCTGTAGTTGTATCGGCAATGTATGCACTGGGCTTCTTCCCATCTTTCCTTAGATTTTGAACCAGATTAGTTGGATCAGAGTCAAAGTAATGACTAACATCAGTGAGGGAAATTTCTGATGAATCAAGGTTTTGGAATGTGGCATCTGCTGTGCTGAGAGCCATCTCAAAAACTTTTCTTTTCTCAGTCATGCCAGCACCAGGGGCATCACAATCAAAGGCAAAAGACTTTCTGCTAAGATACATGTCCTGAAGCTGCTTCTCATCATTCCATGAGGAATTCTCCACAGCCAGGTTTATGTTTGAGGAGTAGGAGCCGGAGGCATTGGAGAAGATCCTTGTTGCTGCCTCTCGAACTTCAACTCCAAGGGCTTGAGCTTGTTCTAACGCATGCTTTCTTACATAGTTTTGCTCTGCTGGTTCATCTAATTCAGCAACCATTTTCACTGCTCTGTCTAGAAGGTTCATCTGAGTAATGAATAGATAAATAAATAAATGAGCAACCAAAGCAATGTAGCAACAAACAGCCTAATAAAATAAATATAACAAAGTTCTTGTGTAAACTTTTAACTCGATCGTCATCAGGGTTTTTGATGCAGCAACCTCACGCTTTCAATTCTTTGACGGATACTAATTATCGAGATGTGAGAAAAAAGTTGGAACTCGGAAATATTTCCTATAATATGACTCTTCAAGCAATCGTTTTAAAATATGAATAGTGCAACTGCAAGTTGCAATTCTGAACAAATAATGACAATATTTCACAAAATGATGTAACACGAGGAATACTAAATTGGTCTAAACCCCCATTAATGGAAAAACAGCAAGAGAAGTAATACCTGATTGATGAAAAGGTCTCTAAACACTCCTGAGCAGTTAACAACAACATCAATCCTAGGCCTTCCAAGCTCTTCAAGGCTTACAGGTTCCACCCGATTTACCCGACCAAGGGTATCAGCCACCGGCATCACACCAATCATCCACAAGACTTGAGCCAGTGATTCACCATATGTTTTAATATTATCAGTTCCCCACAATACAAGGGCAATTGTCTCGGGATATTTTCCACCATTCTCAACTTTCTGCCTCTCAATCAACCTATCTACCACTATTTTAGCACTCTGCATTGCAGCAGTTGTAGGAATAGCTTGTGGGTCCAAGGCATGGATATTCTTTCCCGTTGGCAAAACTTTAGGATTTCTGATTGGGTCACCACCAGGCCCTGGCTCCACATATTTACCTTCCAAGGCTTGCTTTAAACTTCCCACTTCATTATCAGCCACAACCAACTTCAAGCATTCTCCCAGGAACATAAACAAGATTCTAAGTTTTTCCCTATCAGCTCGGTAAAATTTGGTGTTTGACAAGTACTGAATCCATGGCTCATTTATGCCAAATCCAAGGATTGAGGTAAGCTTATCAGCTACATCAACAACTTGACCCTTACTATTGGTAGTGCGCTCCACAAAGGCAGTAATTGCTCCACGTGACGCCTCTGTTATTTGCCTAAGAAGTTCTACATCCTTCAATATTCCTTTGTTACTTCCTCTGTACACATCTTCTATATCTCTTCCAACAGTTTCAGCTAATATTGATGGAAGAGAAGAAATATTATCTTCAGGACGATCAAGTGCAGCAATGTTCACCAGTGTAGCAACTGCTTCCAAAGCTGAGGGAGGCTCTCCAATGACATGAAGCCCACAAGGTAGCAGACGAGACTCGATCTCCATGATCTTGGAATACACCTTTCCAACCACCAGATCACGCTCTTTAGGTGGGATCTCCTCACCCTCATCTGGTAGTGTCACATCTTTGTCAAGATTACACTGTTTAGCTGTGCTGATAATTGAACTCACAATTTGTGCCCCACGGCCGGTGTCTTTGAGGGACTGATATGAGGAGATGAGCTCACTTAACTGCTTAAGACCTTTGTACAGTCCAGCATTTTCCGCTGGAGGAGTCAGATAGCTAATGGTGTTTGCATAACTTCTGCGCTTGGCTATGGTGGCCTCAGAAGGGTTGTTTGCAGCATAGTAATACACATTTGGAATATTACCAATTAGACTGTCAGGATAACAGACATCACTCATCCCCACCTGTTTTCCAGGCATGAATTCAAGGGAACCATGCGTACCAAAATGAAGCACAGCATCAGCTTTGAAGATTTTCTCAACAAATGAATAAAATGCTGCAAATCCATGATGAGGGCTGGCAGATTTGGAGAAAAGCAGCCTCATTGGATCCCCTTCATAGCCAAATGTAGGCTGAACACCTATGAAGACATTACCGTATTGTTTCCCATATACCAACAGATTTTCTCCATCTGCATTCAGATTGCCAGGGGGTTTCCCCCAATTCTCTTCCAGTGCCGTGGAATAAGGAGTCAAATTTTGGTACTCTCGGACGCTCATTTTGTAAGCAACGTTCAAATTTGGACTGCTGAATTGAGCTTCTTTGTCATGAATTACGTCTTCAATCAAAGCTTCTGGAGTCTCTGGAAGGCCGTCAACATTATAACCATCTTGTTTTAGTTCTTTCATAACTGAGTATATGGAGGCAAAGACATTCAGATAGGCAGCAGTTCCCACATTTCCTTTGTCCGGAGGGAAACTGAAGACGGTGATTGCTAGTTTCTTCTCTTCCTGCATGGATGCGATTAATTTAGCAAATTCCATTAACAAAAGTCAACTGTTCAAAGAGGATAGATGAGAAAATGGTGCAAATTCAAAATGCTAATGAATGTAAGAAAGTAATACTTCAGTTCACTGCATACAGATGGATTACAGTACAACCAAGATCGAAGACAATAAGATGGGGGAATTTTTCGGCACTAAATAAAAAAATAAAAATCATACATGAATAAATTAACATTGTTCCACGGTGTAGTTTTGAGAAGAAAAAACTTCTTTTATTTCCTACTATTCATGTTCTTCTATTCAAAAAGGAAAAGGGATAGAGAGAGAGCTAACAAGGTTGAAACTTGAAACATGTAACTCGCAAATCCAGACCAAAATAAATATAGACTTAAATAGAATGTCTTTTACTGTAAAAAGACACTGAACTATGCTTTCAAAGAACAGAGTTTTCAAGCAGACATTACATGCAAGTCATTTCTCCTTTGAGTAAATGTCAAATGAAAATCCTTTTTCTAAGGAATTATCTTCTTATTCATCGAAATTAACTTTATAACTTATACAGAGAAAATATAAAGAAAAGCCATATTGGGTATCAGCTTAAATCTTTCCTAGATTATTTCCATAATGAATATTTATTCAAACAAATAAAAGAAAAGGGCTTACTGTAATTTTTCTGAACTTTTCTCCGATTTCTTATTCTAATTCCTACTATAAATTTTGACAAATCAACACTCTTTTTAGTCTATCGACTTGTCATGTCATCAAAAAGTCTTGCAGGATTCTCAGGTGTAATTTGTTATATAAACTATGCTTCTAATCTCATATGTTCAGACAAGTTAATGACATCAAACTAGTTGATGAGAAAGTAAAAAGTACACATGGTTATTCCGTCAAACTCCTTGATGACATGGCAAGTCACCAGGCTGCCAAAATCACTATTATGTCATTAATGGATATTGTTACTTGATAGCAAGGAATACATCTGGTAACAGAAAAAAGCTCTGGACTTTGACTAGTCGAAATTCAAATTAGGGGATAAAAACAGAAATCTGAAAAAATTTAGGGACAAAATAGATACTAAACCATGAGTATGCGTGTGTGAATTGGTTTGTTGTCATTAGACCTTTAATGGTACAATTTTAGGATTATTGCTCGCGAAATTGCAAAATATGTAGCAGGCTTGGTTAAAGTCCGACTTAAACTGGGTATACATACATACAGAGAGAGAGAGAGAGAGAGAGAGAGAGAGAGAGAGAGAGATTCAAAAAGTGGCAAATACCTTTGATTTTCTTTTCAATTCAGCCCATCTGATTGCCCTGATGCAGAGTTGCTCCACTCTCTTATGAAGAGCGTGAGATTTTCCTGAAATTACACCAATTAATCAAGAAACAACAGATAAAATCTGCAAAATGATAAATTTTGAATATCTCTAGTGATTCCAATATCATGCTTTTATGGAAATGTTAATTTATTAGTTCTGAAAAGAAAATTATCCTAGATTCCTATCTAAAGATTAAAACATAAAACTTAATACATCTGTATCATAACAGTCATCACGAAAAGTTAAAAGTGGGTTGTAAAGAAAAGAGATCACGGTTACCTGTTTTAGGATCTCGACCAGCAAAAACAATTGGCTCCATGCCTCCATCTAGCTCAGGCAGAGCAACTTGAAGAGCAACCTGTATTGGATGCAGACCAAGAGTGCTGTTGAGCCATTCTTCTGTTGTCTGAAACACCAGTGGCAGGGCAACAATGTAAGGCACATCAAGTTTCATCAAAGCCTCAACTGCCCTTGGATGGTCCTGTCTTGCTGGCCCTCCGACAAGAGCAAAGCCAGTGAGGGATACTACAGAATTCACAAACGGTTTCTTCGTAATTGGATCAATGAAGAATTTCTCCACTGGCCCTGAAAAGTCAAGTCCACCAGCAAAAATGGGAATGACCTTAGCCCCTCTAGCTTCCAGCTCCATGATCACAGCCACATAGTGTCCATCATCACCAGTCACGATATGACTCCTTTGCAAAACCAAACCAATGACAGGTGCATTCGAAGACTTCAGCTTCTCATTTGCATCCCTTCTAGTACCATACCAATTCAAATACTCCTTCACATCATCGTACATACAAGGAGCCAAAGGGTGCCAAATTCCATTGTCCAAGTACAAAACCGGCTCAGAATACTCGATCTTTGTACCTTTCAGTGCTGGAATATAAGATCCACTAATCATTTTCAGGAAGTTCTGCAAGTTATCAGGAGATCCTCCAAGCCAAAATTGTAGACTCAGTATATAGAGCCTGGCGTCCTGAGCTTTATCACTTGGCAAATACTTCAAAACCTTTGGCAATGTCCTCACAAGCTTCAACATGCTGTCGGCAAAGCCAGCAGACTGAGGCTTCTTTCTCTTGAAGAGCTGGAAAAAGGGGCTCTTAGATTGCCCAAGCTGTGACATGCTGAAGGAACCCAATTTGTTAAGCCTCATCACTTCAGGCATTGATGGAAACACCAAAACTGCATCAAGCCTGTCCCTTTCTTTCTCCACTGCAGCTTTGATCTTGAGAGCAAGCTCCTCCACAAAAACCAAAGACCCAATGAAGACGTTAGCATCCTCCAAGTCCTTGCAGAAAGTCTCATACGTTGAAGCGTCTCGAAGCTCCTCAACCAAGTAACCCACAACCTCAAAGGAAGCATGTTTCCTTTTACTGTTGAGAGCCAGGACTGCAGCAGTGAGAGATGATTGATACTGGGCCTCAAGGACCACATACACAATTTTAACCGTTGGCAAGTTTTGGTCATTCTCTGGGACAATTCTACGAACTTCTGGGCTGGTTTGGGTGAATAGACCATTGCCAACGGCAGCGCATTTCACTCTCAGAGAGGATTTTGAGCTACCATTATAACCAGCCTTCTTGGGAAGGAAAGAATGAAGAAAAAGACGCTTTTGGGCAAGAGAATGAAGCTGGTCAGGTTTAGAGCTTGGTAGAGTAAACGGTGAAGATACTAAAGAAGCCATTGATGATCAAGTTAAGTAAGTAGAAAACAGCCAATTTCTCTTACAACAAACTGAAGACTAGAGAAGGGAAAGGAACACAAGTAAAGCAAAGAGAAAATTGCTTTGAAAGAAAAACTCAGGGCACTGAGGAGCTTGTTCTGTTCTGCTCCCAAAGTTATGCACCCATTTCAAAGGTGTGTTCTTTCTCTTATGTGGGTTTTTGGAACCATGAGCAAGTGTTGGATTTTATGTGTTTTGTGTGGATGAAACTGAAAGAAAAATAAGAAGCAGAGAATTGAAACAATTAGTAATTTCAGTTAGTGGTGAGAGCTAAGACCACGTGGCCCAATGGATTGTTTGTAGGAATTAAAAAATTTTGAGCTTTTTTAGAGTTACAGTGTTAATGTAAGAGAGTGACAAGGTGGATGACACGTCCATGTTTACACTATCTGTTAGTAAGATTGCTATATCTCTCTATCTGTTGGGTTCTCATGCGATGGAGTCTCTTGAAATCTGATTGGTGGAAGTGGATTTCCTCAAAAGTGGTCGTAGAGGAGAGAGAAAAGGAGTGAATATCTGATGATGATGATGAGGATGAGAGAGAAAGTTTGAGATTTTTTCTTCGGAAGAGGTGGAAGGACTTTTAGCTTCCATACAGATTCTTTCCTTTTAGAATTTGTGTTCCACATTGAAAAGCGTCAGTAGTGTGTACTTTGTCTTACGTTTGCATTAAACTTACCACAGATCCATTGTGTTGCTTCTCTCTCTCTTTTTCTTGTAATTCAAATTACGATTTTTATGTTAACATTGTAATCATGTTTTAAGCGTACAACAAGTGCTAAAAAATATCTTAAAATGGTGAGAAAAACAATAAATGAGATACGAGATTCCCAAATTTTGATTTATAATAAGTAAAAATGTCACATGATAAAATAAATTTAATATATATAAATATAACTTGTTTCTTATAAATCATATTCTGAAATTGAAATTGAGGTAAATTTAAAATTTATTTTTTAATATAATATTAGAGTTAAGATTAAAATTTATTTTATTATTTCTATTAATTAGATATATTATTTTCCTTTATCATCCTACATTGTTAATAATATTTATGAATATAAAAAAATTTGTTTTTGGTTTGGTTATTATTATTTTTTGTTCATAATAAAACCCGCTGCATTACTTCCTTTATAAAATAAAGTTAATAAAGATAGTTGGTTACGTCGAATTCCAATTTTGTTTAACATAGGGTTTAAATATTTTCGGTTTTAGTACAAATTCTTATAATTTTAAAAACCTAAACGAAGAAAGACTAACAAAGAAAATAAAGGAATTGAACTCTTTGTTATTAATATTTTGTGCGGTGTTTAGTGACTAATTTATTTAATTTTAATAAATAAAAATTACTAAGTTATTTCAAGAAAATAAAAAGTATAATAAATTTAGCTGCCGCTAAATGTAATAAAATGTTATTAAATTTAATGTCGTGCCACAACTTAATGATTAACCAACCAAAATGCAATGGAATAAATAACATTCGTCAAATACTACTTAAAGGATTACAAAGTTAGAAAAAAAAAGTATTGAAACAAAAGACTTCTGATGCATAAAAGATGAAGTCTTTTTAAATAAATAATTTTCATGTAATTTAAATCTTTAACGATTTACGTAACAAAACTAGTTAAAATTCAAATTGAAATAAAAATAAAAAATAAATAAATAAATAACCTATTATATGAACACTGGTCAATTTTTAACTGTTATACAAAACCAAAAAAAGTTGTCAACTTTTTTGTATCATAAACTTATTTCGCCTATTTTTTTTTTCATTCCATATAAAAATTATTTGAGCCTCCTACTTAGAAAAAAAATGTACGTTTTTAAGTCTTTGAAGTCCCAACAAAAATATAGAAAAATAATTATATTAAGCCTACACTTCTACATCATTCTAATTAAATTTTAATAAAAACAATTTAAGAATTAAATTAAAAATTAGTAATTATGAAATGATAATTTTATGAGAATATAAATAATCTTAAAAATATAGTAGCCACGTGCAATAACACGAGTAAGAGAACGAATCCTAAAGGTGACATTCTATTAATAAATTTTGGTAAGTCGGGGTAAAAAGTACAGATTTTGATATTTAAAATTGTTTTAAGTTCATTTAAATAGATCTATCTTAAATTTATATTTATATTTTTATATTTTAAATTTTAAATGCAATCTCTTAAATGAATTATGATTAGAATTTTTTTATTTGGAAAATTCATATTAAATTCACTTGAATTTGGATTGGTTTTAAATTGAATCATTTTTAAAATTTTGAAAATCTAAAATAAAAGTGAATTGAAGGAAGATTGACCGAGTTTGCCAATAGATGGTCGTGTGAGTGTACCATTTGAAAGTTTATTGAGTCAATCCAATTGATGGTTGACCAAGTCGACCCGACTGAGAACCAATCAAGTCAACCCGACGGAGAATCAGTCGAGTTAATCCTGGTCAAAGGTTTTTTACAGTTAGTCTTGGTCAAAAGTTAATTAACGTAGTCTGGGTTGAAGGTCGGTCAAGTTTACCTTGACCAAAAGTTGTCGGGGTTCAATTGAGTCAATTCGATCGACAATCGACTGAGTTTGCCAAGCCAAAGGTTGAATGAATCAACTCGACTGATGGTCCATTGAGTAGAGTTGACCGAAGATCAGCCAAGTTAACCTTAATTAATGGTTAGCCTAAGTCGGTTCAAGTCAAACTTGTTTGAAGGTATGCTACAGTCAACCTCAGTCGAAGGTTAACCCAGTTGATCCCAACCAAAGGTTAGTCTTGTTAGCAAAATAGGAGGTGTTTTGATGGTGATAAAAACAAGGACGATGATGAAAATAAGTCCTAGAATTCAACATAAAAAAGATAATGAAAGACTTGTAATTTTCTATGTAAAACTTTTGTAATAAGTTTAGATTTAATGTATAGGACTTGGTTTAAGAAAAGAAAATGTTTTTTAAAAATCATTGTAGCAAATAATCGATTATTACTATTCATAATAGATTAGTGTTAATCAATTAACAGATTTTGATAATTGATTATCACTAGCCGTTTTGAGTCGTCAAAGTATCCATTATGCTTGTTTTTAGTGGATGTGTGAACTCTATAAATAAATGTTTTAGGCTCGCACTGAATACACTAGACACATTGAACATATACTGAACTACTTAAGAAGCTAGAGATCTTGTGAAACTCTCTAGAGGCTTAGGAAACTTGGTGTGGGCAAAGCAAGAATATCATTGGGAGTGTAATTAAGTGTTGTTGCTGTTGTTGTTGAGATATCATCCTTTGTGTGTTAGAGGAGGTGTTCAGAGGTATCCTTTGTTCGTCAGATGAGGTGTTTAGAGGTAACGGTCATCCTTTGTGTGTTAGAGGAAGTGTTCATCCTTTGTGTGTCAGAGGAAGTGTTCATCCTCTGTGTGTTAGAGGAAGTGTTTGTCCTTTGTGTGTTAGAGGAAATGTTCATCCTTTGTAGCGTCAAGGGAAGTGATTTTCATCTTTTGTTACTTCAAGAGAGGTGTTTTCTAAACCTTAACTTTTATCTTTGTGATTGTAAGTTTTGGTTTGTTTTAGTGACTTAGTTAATCTCCTATTTTAGATATTAGTAACTAGACGTAGAGTCTGTTGATCCAAACCAGTATAGAATTAGATGTGCAAATCTCTTTTTCTACATTCTTTATTGTCTTTAATATTATCTGTTAAGTAAGAGAGAAATAATAAAATGTTAGACTCAAAATTATCTTTAAAATAAGAAATAATAAAATGTTAGACTCAAATTTGAATGCTCATTTTGGGTGTATCAGTGTAAAGCTTCATTTTTTCAATATAAAAGTTCGTGTAATGGTGTATTTTTTAAAACCTCGCTTTAAGTTTGTGATTTTGATTTCAATAATAAATGTGTAACTGTAAAAGTTATGTAAAATCGAGGTAAGTGGTCACTATTCTGATTTTGGCGTTTGGTGACATCAATGGCATTTTACCACATCGATGACATCTTACGTGACTCCATTGTTTAAGATAGAAGCAATGGAAACATGAACCTAACACGTCCCTAAGGGCAGCAAATGATTCAATTTTCTTGCACTATATATACATGATACTATAGCAAAGGAAATTTGAAGATATTTTAATGAAATAATTTTCTCTCCAATGCAAAAGTCAATTTTACACATGAATCCTTACATAAACTTAATATAAAAATAGTTGATGTGACTGCCTTTACAATGAAATGAAATAAAGAGAAACTTGTTTTTCCTTCAGAGGACAATTTACATTGCAACTCCAGTTGTAGGGTATCTTTCAAAACCAATCGTTAACAGATGTGAATATTGAAAAGAAAGAGAGAAAGTGAAAATGGGGGTGGAGGCTTACCTCTAAGAGAAAGAGTGAAAGTGAAAGGAGATCAGGGTTTTAAAAAATAAAAAGTAAAATAGGTAAAGGTAAAAGTTAAAATGGTAAGATTGGAATTTAGAAAAAATTGGGGAGGTGGAGGGAAAAGATGGGGTGGTGGAAGGAGTAACACTAAAAAAAATTAGGTTAAGTTGACCCATTAAATAAAAATAAGTCATTAGTGATAATCTTTTATGTATAAGACGAATTAATAGGGAGGGATAGACTAATCTATCATTTTTCTTTTATATTTTTAATTTGTTTTTTATCTTTTAAAATTTTTTATTTTTAAAATTTGTTTATATATATATATATATATATATATATATATATATATGTGTGTGTGTGTGTGAATATTGAAAACATATTTAATTATATAAAATATTTTCTAAACTTTTAATTAATTATTTAATATTTTTAAATAGATAAATTAAAACCCTTATTATATTTATGTGTTAAATTATTCTATTATAAATAATAATTATAATTTAGTTTGTAAGTGTTTATTATTTTAATCACAATATTATTATATATCAAAGATATAATATAAAACTTAATTTTTAAATTAATTTTTATTTAATTTTTTAATTAAAAAAATAGATTGAATTGAACTTATTCATATTTTGATATATTAAATTGACAAATTAGATAGGTCAAACCAAAAATGTTGATGGGTTGAAATTTTTAATCTCCTCGTTTTGGATGGATTAATAAATCAGTTCATCAAACTTCGTTCGTTTTACCGCCTCTAGTAAAAAAATATCATAATGTATATTCTATATTTTTTTAAATCAATAATAAATCACCATTTAAATTATATATATAAATTAATAATCATGTTAGTTGTTGTCTATATATAATTGATCAATCATAACATACAAATATATTTTTTAACTACTTAAGAGAAGTATTGAGTTCTTCTCACACAATTTTGTTTTAAGCAATCAGCAATTTTTTAAAATTAAATATCTAAAAAATTAACTACTTCAGTTTAAATTTCTTACATCACATATATAATTACTTATATGATGCGGTTATAATTATAATTTTGGTTGAATACAGTAAAAATTATATATAAAATTAATTTATCTTGTATTGAATATACTCTTAGGATTTCGATTTATAATAGAAGAAATATAGACTAAGTTCAAAATATAAATAAAAAATAATAATAAACTAACTAAAGATATAAAATAAAGATATAATTTGTCAGTTTCATATTCTTTTCCAATTTGTCTTGAACTACACTCATGTATAACAAAAGACATCGGCTCCTTTAGATCCATTTACAAGGGTTATGAAACGAGGATTGTGCCAATCTGTTAGACTTTAACTTTTGATACTCTTGATATTCATCTTTGGTGAACTTAAAAGTGGAAGTTTCAATCTTCGAAATATTGACAGTTTTGAAAGAGAAACAATGTAAGGAGTAACAATTCTCTTAAGTGTGACCTATCCTTTTAGGTATGTGCATTGAGGACGTCATCGACCTCCTCGTCCTCCTCTTCCTCTAATGTCACGTCTTCCTCTTCCTCGAGTGACAACCATGACAGATGACTCCACTAGTTTATGCGATTCCTGAGTTTGAGGTACCCGGACACGCAGAAGGCGAGTGGTCAATGTTTCCATGGACGAGAGCTCATGATCGGTTAGAAGTTGATCTCTAAGATGATCAAAATCGGGATGTAGCACATGAAGGATCAAACACTATGTAAAGTTTGTCTAGTTTATTCTTGATAACGGGTCCGCTTCCAAAAACATTTTGAGTTCTTCGACAATAGATTGAGCTTCAACCTTAAAGGACACTATGTCATGGTCTGCCATTTTAAGAGATGCAAGCTTGTTTGTAGTGTCATAGATACATTGAATATTGTTGGCATAAATGCTTTGAGTTTTCTTCCAAAAGGAGTGACAAGTTTTGAAAACCCTTAGAGATATAAGAAGTTTGGGTTCCACTGAATGCCATAACAGGACACACAACTGGAAATTTGTGCCTTTCCCGTCATCAATTTTTTCAACATGCACATGGCTTCCATCTCGCTCAAAGTGGTCATAATGTCCTTAGTCAAGGAACCACATTTCAAATGTGGCATACCATGATAGATAATTTTTCCCATCTAGTTTCTTAGAGGTAATTGATGAACTTTCAAAGAAGAAAAAAGTACTGCTAGACATTATCTCTGAAGAAGACAAATCGTACCAGCAAGGAACGAGAAAACCCTAAGGGTTTGACAAACGAAACTGTGACATCGGTAGACGGTCGATGACAAACAACAACAAACTATGGAGGACAGAACATATAATATGAGATAAAAACCAAAATAGGTCAACCCTTTCTGATACCAAGTTTTATATATATATATATATATATATATATATATATATATATATATATATATATATATATATTAATCTCCCTTAAATATACACATAGGTTATTTATTTATAATAGAAAAAATATAAATTAAATAAATACAAATAAAAAATAATACCCAACTAATAACTAAAAGTTTATTTTAATATATCTAATATTTTAAAACATGTAATTAATTACGATAAACAAAGATAAAAAAGGTAGTAAATTAAACCAAAATAACCCTAAATATTTTTTAAAGACTTAAATTATTATTTTTTAAACATTTCAAAATTAATGGAATTCAGATTAATGATGAATGATACAATAAAGACTAAAATAATAGAAAAGAACGTCTCCAAAATTTGTAACATTGGCGGCGCTGCCTAATTTTGTTTTCTCAAAATAGTAGAAATTAAAACCCCGCAAAACCCTAACAAGGTGAGTGCAATCACCGTCGATGGCGTGCAATGGCTCTGGCTGCCAATCCGGTTCGTGCTACAAAGACGAAGACGCAACATCTAACCAACCAATTAAATCCGAAGAAACCGATTCAACAAACCCTACCAATGTCTGCATCAAGTGCAAGCTCAACGACGCTGTTTCCGGCTACGGCGGAATCGACGACGGCCGTTTCTGCGCCGATTGCTTCAAAACCAACTTATTCGGAAAGTTTCGTTTCGCTGTCACTTCAAACGCCATGATCACGCCCACCGATAAGGTCCTCGTTGCCTTCTCAGGTGGCCCTTCTTCCAGGTCAGTTCACACCCAATCCCCTTTTTATTTTTTTTCCCTTTAAATCTCTTTAATTTACCATTTTAAATGTTGGGCTAATTTAAATTTTGATTATTGTATTTAATGGAGAATAAAAGGTGTTTTTATTTTTGTTGTTTAGGGTAGCTTTGCAATTTGTGCATGACATGCAAGAGAGGGCTCAGAGGAACTTTGATGCGAGTAGGGATAGGTCTTTGCCGGTCTTTGGTGTTGGAGTTGTGTTTATTGATGAGAGTGCCGTCTTATCTATTCCTTCCAGTGAAATGGAGGAAGCTGTTGAAGTTATTAGAGAGGTCGTGTCTTGTTTAGCGTCGCCGACGAAGGAGTTGCATATTGTTCCCATTGAGACGGTTTACTCGTCAGATTCTGGTGATGGGAAGGAGAGGCTAATCAAGGTAATGAACACGGTCACTGATCCGACAGGAAGGGAGGATATGTTGCTCTGTATGCGAATGTTGGCGCTGCAAAAAGTATGTTTCTGGATGGCTCTCTTACTTAATAATTTATAATTTTTTATTGACAACTTTTAATACATTTGATTTTTAATATGCATATATTAAGTTTAGTATCCTATTATTTTTAAAATGAATGTATCCCGTATCTTGATATGTAACTTATACACACGATACATGTATAGTATCCGTGCATCATAGCTTACTGTTGTTGCCTCTGAAGCTTGTAGACATACATATGTCTATATGAAAACGAGTTTGTTTGAAAACTTTTATGATGTTTGTACAGGTTGCTTCAGAATGTGGGTATAACAGGATCGTTCTGGGATCATGCATTTCTAGGATTGCTTGCCATGTCATTTCAGCCACCGTGAAGGTTTGTTACTGGATTTTACTTAGTCACGGTCATTATTGTCGGTTGAGGGAATTAAGATTATTGTCATGATTTGTTTTTTTTACTTTCAAAGATTAACAAGATAACGAAATATTGAATTAGTCATTTATCTATTTTTTTTAAATAATTAATACATTAATTAGTAAAATTCATTATAAATAAAAGAGGAATTTGTGGGCAGAAACCCCACCCTGGTTTATAGGTCCAGCATGCTGGTGACCCTGCCACCACGAAGTCCATAATCCCTACCTTCCTAGATTCTCTATCACAACAAGTCCGATTGGAGTCCCATCCTCGAATCTAAGGACACTATGCCATCCCACAAGGAGAGAGCCATGGTGGCAGCATCTGTCGATGACGTCAAGAGGAGTGACAACAAAGCCATTGCAAAGGCTTACCGCCATCACTTCCATTGCCACTGCAAAGGCTCACTGCTGTCATTTCCTGTGCCACTGCAACACATCCAAAGAGTTGAGCTGCATCACTTCCAGTGTCTCCAAGGACTGACTGCGTCACTTCCAGTGCGTTCAATGGTTAGGCCATATCCAGTCCAAGATAAGGTGTCTGACATCATGTTGCACAGCACCTGTTGGGTCTCCATGCAGTGGTGCATTGGAAGTGAGGAGGAAACGGCTTCCCATTTACGCGGCCAAGCTTCATAGTTTTTGAAGCATTAAATTAGAAGAGTTAGTTGTTGAAATTATACACATACTCGTAGGTGCTTCTCATTTGATGCATTAACTCCCCATGTAAACATTTTGTGAAATGCATAAGAGACTCTTAGACAATTAAAAGTTTTGTAAAAGGAGTAACGTTATCTGGTTGCCGTGTCTACTGATGAGGAGTATCACTGCTGATTTTTTTCATTTGGTTAGTACAATTCAACTGCTATATGCTTGATTGCCTGAGCTGCAATAAAAAAAGTTTTCTCTGAAGAGCGATCCTCAATATAATGGGATTGAGAATGCATGCTGACTGTTAACTATGCCTATTTGACGTATTGAATGGAGTGATCTTTGGGTTAAATGTGACATATGAAATCGGAAAGTCTAATACTATTAGCTTTCTCTCTTTTTTTTTTTTTTTTTTTCAAGTTAAGCTTTCTATTACTGGATTATTTTAGGATTCGTGTCATTGGCTCATTGTTCTTGATAAAACTATGCTGTGTAGTAATCGTTGGGACCTTGTCTATATTCTTACTCTCTCTTTCATTCTAAATAAGGAATGGCCTTGGATAATCAATTCAGATGTCCTCGTTTTAACAGGGTCAAGGATACTCATTGCCTGCAGATATACAATATGTTGATGCTAGATGGGAAGTTCCTATTGTACTTCCTCTGCGTGACTGTTTTGCCCAAGAGATCAACATGCTTTGCCACCTTGATGGGTTTGTAGTCCTCTAGACATGTTAAACATTTATGACAATAGAGATTGGTGTTTTTGTTTGTTTCTTCTGTTATAAGTTTTGAGTAATTTCACTTTATTTTGCATGTGGTCTTCTATGTTTGTCGGACTGAATTATATAAACCTTACTTAATGTATGTGTCTCATCTCTTTTTGGCAGGGCAGTCTAAAGACTGTGAAGTTTTCTACAGGTCCGTGCTCTAGCATTAATCGCTTGGTATCATCTTTTGTGTCTTTATTGCAGGTAGAATTTAGTGTGCCCTCAATCCTTTTATATCCTGGAGACATGTAATGATATATAAAGAAAGTCAGTTCTTGTCACTGTGTGTGTTTCAATATGAGCCATCGGTTTTTTATGACTAGTCAAGTTCTGTCACTAGATGTTTCAGGCTATTGTTTTACATATTGTGTGGCTTAATGCTTACTTTTATGGAAGATGCCTTTTTTTTTGGTTAAAAAATTTACTTTATCAGGAACTTAAATTTAATCAGAAAATAAGTAGATGAATACCTATTTTGCAGGAAGAAAACCCATCTCGAGAGAGTACAATTGTAAGAACAGCCGGTAAACTCACTCCTTTTCAATTCAATAGGATTCCAGAGATCATTGATGGAAATGTTCCTTTGGCGACTCGAAGACGACAGAAGAGATATAATCTCAAATCAAATGAGTCTGTTTCCTCTGAATCTTTCTGTCCTCTCTGCAACAGCCCACTCAACAAGAGTGAGATTGTTGATTGGAGCAATATGGATAGCCACAGAAATAGTGACAGTTTTTACAATACCTGCTGTTCAAGTTGTCAGTTTCAGATTCTTCCAAGCGATTCAACATTAATCGAACAATTTTATATGGATTTACCTCAACCAATGGTTAGCCGAGCAAAGCAAGCTAGCTATGGTAATTTGAGTCTGCTAAGGTGAGAATTTGTTTTGCTATCAATATCAGTTGGTTGTATTTCAAATTTGTTATTAACTCATGCCACTCCGACCTTGGTCACTGCTAGCCTTGTTGATTCCTACAAATTTGTCTGTGTAAACTGTTTTCTTATCGCCAATTTTGACTAGTATATTTCATTGTTAAATGAAAGTACAAGTATGGTAAAAGAAATTACATGAATATCAGAATTTTGGATAATCCGTTTATTTGGCTTTGCTATTATTCGTCAAATATAATGGACCCTCTTGAATCCATGTCTGATAATTAATTGTGATAATGAAATTTCTGAATTAAATTGTTTGACATTAAATTCTTTTGACTATCATTATGAAAGAGCCATACTTTAATTTAGGTCAGGTTGTCCACTCTTTGGGGTTTTTTTTTTTCCGTAAAGGGTTATTTCTCTTGTTCATGCCTTTGGTTACTCTGCAAGACATTGCTTGATATACATACTTATGTTTTTTTTCGGTGTATTCACTTAATTGCTTGAGTTATTATGGTCAATATTATTAATTGTGATTATGGCTTTCTTTGAAGTATGCTTATATTATTGTTTTCAGGGAGCAAATACAAGATTTTCTGCTTTCTGATGGTGAAGATGAAAAATAAGATTACTTGACTGACTGTTAGAGGTTTCTTTTTGCCTGTGGCTATACAAAAAGTTATAAAGCACTGAGATCCACCTGCCTCATTCGGATCGTGGTTGTTGATTATCTGGGATACTAATTGAGAGCATATTTTAGCGGGGATAGATTAGATCATGATTTGTATCATTGGCAATTCAAAGAGTGATAAAGCTGACTACGGATACTCGTTGGGCGCATCCAGGTTATTTATAATTGGCTTTATCAACATTAAGGTTATTTAGATACTGCTTTAGCATTGATTTTGCGCCTATTTTTAATGGGAAGTGTTGGCTCACTACACCAATAAAGAAATCATTTTGCAACTTCTGACTAGTATTTATGACATTGTTTTTGGAAGAAATGAGTGAAAATAGACAATTATTTATCCACGTTTTAAATTCTATATATTAAATTGAGAATATAATTATTTATTCGCGTATCATTTTTTTTATTGATTTTGTATTTATTATATTAGTTGTGTTTTCACAATACAATTGATGGGGGTATTTTTTTTAACAACTAAAAGAGTTTTAACATGAATCAATTTTACTGAATACCTGAATCATTGATTTGTTAGTTAGGGGAGGAATTGACTTCCAAATTCAACTAAAAGAAATGAGACAAAGATGCAATCAATGTGATCATAATGATGAGTGACAACCGTTCTTGTGCTTATGAGAATTACCAAATTATGTTTAAAAAATGGCAAGTGTAAGAGTTATTATTTTTATCTAATCTTTGGATGACTATGTAAATCGAAGCTTAACAATACTCTAACATAGTGGTTACCAAAAAACAAAGTTGCTAAAATTCTCACAAGAACATATAAAAAGGGTTATGAAAAACAAAATGAAACACTTAACTAGAGTGGATCTACTGTACCAACACAATTTTCAAAAAACATTAAATATCATATTGAACAATGAGAAATAAAGAGATACTAAACTTCAAAATAGTACATATTTCTAAAAGAACATAATATTTGATTTATATTAAAAAGAAAGAAGATTTTTAATATTTTTTATTAATAAAATTACGGTTTGAAAAAAATTCTTCATATTATATAATATTTGTTAGATATACTTTTAATTTATATATTTTTAAATATATTCCTTATTTTTATAATTATGATAATAATCAATAATACTTCAACTATTTATTGATATTTTTTTAATGGTTTTAAATGAAAAGGGGAAACAGTGATGTATCATTTTTGTGGTAAAATATTAAATAATATGTAACAAACCTTAATTGTTGGATTTTTTTAAAAATATATTTTATTTTTTAATTTAGATTATGATGTTTTTCTGAAAGTAATTATTATTAATTCAAAGGTACTTTTAAACTATTTTATTTACTCAAGAAACTTTTTTCATTGATTTATTTATATGAAAATTATGAAAAATAATGTAACTAAAGATAAAAATTAAAATGAAATTATGTGAAAAAGATATTTGTTGTTTTTTATTTATTGTGAAATTTGTAACATCCTGCTAAAATAAAATATCACTTATTTAATAATTCAAAACAGATCATTCAAATACTAAGAATTATTATCATAAATATCTAAATATATAACCACACTAAAATCTACTTCCGAGACTGATATATATTTAACCCTTATGAAAGTTTTTCAAATGATACTTCACCATGAATTAAAGATAATATAAGAACTAGACAACAACATCATCTTTATTCAAAATGCCTTACCACCTATTTCTTTTGATTTTGATGTTATGATCAATATAGGTGATTATAAGAAAAGAAAAAAACAAACATGAAAAGATAGAAGACATTTATTTAAATTAAAAATGTTAACACACAAAACATTTATAACAAGATGTATCACACACCTAAGATTATTCTAGACTCAATTATCTAAATATATGTTTTGATATTAGATCTGAGAAAGTTTTTTATTTCGAATAGATATTGTCTACATATAAAGTTAGTCCTTTCACTATCAGGAGAACCTAAATTGTTCTTTAGACAAAAACTTCCTATTACTCTTGGTACGTAACTTATTCTATTTTATATGAGCTTGAATGTTTATTAGAATGTCAAGTTAACTTCTAACCCTAAATCCATATACCTTAAAGAAGCATATAGCATAATGATTTTTTTCCGTGAATTCTCATCATCATCACCGTTCATACATTATTATACTCCAAAAATTCGTGTTGTTTCTTTTAAAAGATTTAGAGATAAAATTGAGTATATTTAAAGGTGAAATTTGTGAATGATTTGATTGATAAAAAAATTAATAAATAAAAAAAGAAAGATTATAAAATTATCCTTATTGTTAAAAGTAATATAAAACTATATTTTTGGATTAGATTAAATTAATTTTAAAAAATGTTGATGAATAGTTTTTGAAAGAAAAAATAATAATTATAATAAATAAAGAATACAATGTATTTGTTAAAAAAATGTTAAATATTTAGATATTAAATATCATTGTGATTCTTATTTTATTGACATATTGTAAAACAAAGTTTTTAAAAACACAGTTAGGCTCATGGAAATCAGTTATGTGTATATCCGATGAAAATATACATATGAATGATTAGATAATGTCTTTACAAAACATAATTGTATACGAAACAAACAATTTTCAATATTTTAGGAATTTGTAGCAAAGCAAAGAAAGATTTCAAAATTCTCTTACAAAAAGTTTTCGAGAATTCATTATAAACTTTATATTTTCATAAAAATTACTTAAGTTAAGAATGTATAAAAACATATTTTTTTCTGCATAAAAAATTTAACTGTCTAGAAAAACTACCTCCCAAGTTTCTTGATCTGAAAATTTCATAAGAAATTATCTTAAATATTTAAAAAAGTAGAAAATATCCTACCAGTTTTAAATTAAAAAGACTATCCATTAACATATCTGTGAATTTTAATCCATAAACATTCCAGATAAACTACTGATGAGAAAATTTATACAACAAAGATTAAAGGGTGTTGCTCCCTACACCTCCCCAAGTGGGATTTGTACTTCTCCATTAATTTAATTTATTTCAAAAATATTATACACCTCCCTACTATTTTCTTTATTCCAAAAATACCCTACATCTCTTCACTATCCTAAACAATCTTTCTCTCCCTACTATTTTCTTTATTCCAAAAATA